>NC_089586.1:75072101-75332101 GCF_019320115.1 Miscanthus floridulus | reverse complement strand
GCCCCCTCAATTTCGGGATAAAAGTTGTTTTATTCTGAAATTGACCACAAGCTCTTATCCATCCCCTAGGTCATCACCGTTCAAAACCGCAGCCGCTGCCCAAGAAAAGCTTTCCAAAGCGCAACCTCGGACCTCCTTCAAAATCTTATGGCGACCCAGGATGAAATCCCAGAGGTAAACTTTATTTATATTCGGCAAACGTTCATTTTCATTCTTCCGCTTCTCTCTCTGGTATTTACTACTCCCCTCTGATTTCAATCATCTTCTAAAGAGTACAGAGCCAGATTTTGATCCCTCATGCTGCCAAACCCCGATTCCTATTTCCTCGGCCCAATGGGAAAATCCTGACCCTTCTGAATCATTGAGAGGAAACCCAAAGAATTCTTTTTAAGTCTGGGGATTACTTCAACCAAACCGATGGCCAAACACATTCAAGAATGGCCATTTCCCCCAATTACCGGATGGCGCAACTGGTACAGGAATTTGGAGAAGAGCAGCAGCCACTGGGAAAGTCAGGACATCAGTCATTGTCTGGAGTTATCTTTAGCTGAGACACCCAGGAATGATTCCCTTCTGATAGCAGCTTCTCATTTTTGGTCTGACGCTACCAATGCCTTTATCTTTGGTCATGGTATTATGACCATCACTCTAGCCGACGTATTCATGATGACTGGTTTGAATGTGTCATTGCCAGTATATCCTCATAAGTACAAGAGCAAGAGTAATCAAAGAGCCGTCAGTTCTGGATGTGGATGGGTCAAACATATCCAGAACTATATGAATGCATCCAGCACCGTTTCGGACAAAGAGTCGAAAGCTTTCATGAATATGTGGTTATGCAGATTCATCTTCTGTGGAAAATCCAATGAACCAACCCTGAATCACATGGTAATGGCTGAAGACTTAGCTGCAGGCACCCAGATCCCATTAGGCAAATATCTTTTAGGGTCGGCTTATCATATGATGCATCAGATCACCCTTCAGATGCGCCAAAGTGGAGAAATTTCTTGTGTGAATGGTCCCTGGTGGCTAATTCAAATGTGGCTCCAACTATATATGCATCAGATAACCCCTGTGAGCCTCCTCAACCTGAGTTTCCCCTCAGTTAACTATGCTGAAGGCAGCACAGCAAAGGTTAAGGCTTGCCAGACTTATGGGGAAGCAGCAGCATCTATAAGCATTGATATAGACATTGGTCATCTCTTCAAGCTATTTTTCAAAGGATTCGGCAATGTGCTCTGGTTTCCTTACAGAGAAAATGAAGATCTGACTCTACCCTGCAAGTTTAGCTATGAAATTGGTTGCTCAGGCCAAGAATCCACAGAGATTTTCAACTCTTTTATCAAGCCTTGCACTTTGCCAGCCGAATTTCATCATGGGAGATTAGTACAGTCCACCTATGAATTCTATTATCCAAACATGGTGGCCAGACAATTAGGATGCGGCCAACTGCCTCCAAAATTCCTCTTCTCAACAATCATAAAATCAAGGGAAGTAATAACAGAAGGAATGGAAGCCAAGAAGGTCTTTGAATTAGGATGGGAATTACCAATATATGAACCATCTCCATTTGGGCTAATAGATGCTGCTCATCCCTTCTTTGTCTCTTGGTGGCAAGAATGGCATGCTCATATCTTCAATATATCAGTTCATTCTTTATGCAAAAACTTGCAACCCGATTTTGCCTCTGACAGTGAGGTAATTTTATTATGCTCATCATTTCTTGCTCTTGAATCCACTTCTTATTTTAACATCTGGTCATGCACAGGATCTCGAGTTTACTCCCCCTGCCAAAGCAATTCAGTACTATCTGGCTGGTCCCAAACCTGCTCTGGGGTTTGATGCTCCAGACTTAAAGGAATTCATGAAAACTCCTGTAACTTTGGATTCAGCACCTCTAAAGGCATTCATGAAAACTCCTACTACTTCAGCTGCTGCATCTTCAAGAGTAAAAAGCAAAAGGAAAACACCTGAAAGTTTCCTCTTACCCAAGAAACCAAGGACCAAGAAAGCCAGATTACCTCCTAAGGTATGAATCTTTTATTTTTCTTATCAGGTCAACAATTTCACTTAGCAGTAAGCCTGACTACCTTTATATCCATTACTTCCATTGCAGCCACAAGTTGAAATTCCCACACTGGGCAACACCTCGGCACCTGCAGAACCAACCCCTGAAGTCTCTACTGAAGATGAAGAAATTCATGATAGAGAAATTTCAGAGACTCATGAGGCTGAAGATTTAAAGGCTCATAAACCTGATGATACTATAGGTAACATTGTTCAACCAATTCTCTTTTCCTTTCTTTTTAACAACATCTATCCTTTATGCACATTATCATTTACTTTACTGAAAATAGATGAGATCTTAGATGAACTGGCAAGGGAAACTTCTCCTGATCAATCTCCAGATCCGTCTCCTCTGAACCTTCAATCAAGTCCTCCAGCAAGCCAGGGTATAACCCATCCTGATGACCAATCAGCCCAACAGGTAATGCCTTGTCTCATACTATATTTTAGCAAAATCACCCAATCGGCTAACACCTTCTTTCTTTCTCTTTGTCTAGAAGAACATCACTAAACTGACCACCAGTTACTCCTTCTCTATTGAGGACTACATTATTGAGAAAGGTGAAGAGATCACTTCTCATCAAACTTTGTCACTGGAGAATCAGGCTCGGCTAAAAGAAGTGATTATTCTACTGAATAAGGATACCATTAGTCTGGTTCAGGATGCAGACCAGATAAAAGACCTCCTTGAACTCATTGATCAAGATATCCCTTCTGCTCTCAAAGCTCCCCTAGAATCTGCAGCCCATCTTGATGATCACTTTGCTATGGTGAGAAGGGCAACCAAGAACATATCTTCGAGGGCCGCTCTGCAGAAGGATAGATCTTTGAAAAAACTGGAGATTAAAAATCTTCACTCTCATATCCAGACTACGAGAAATTCTTTGGCAACCTTGGAGCCTGAACTGAGATCCATGGAGGATGAAAAAATCAGACTAGAAGCTCAACTAGCCGAACTGAATGCCAAAATTCAGTCTCACAGGGCCCATATAACCAATCTGCCGAAGAACATAGAAGCAACTTCACTAAAGATAGCTTCGACCATCAAAGAAGACCAGCAGATCAAAAACAAGTTATCCAGCATCCAGAGTTCTGAAGATGAAGATCAAAAAGTGCTAGATAATGTTAGCCGAATCAGGACCGAGGCCATAGAAGCAATCAATCATCTTCTGAACCAGTAGACATTAGGCTTGTAATAAACTTTAAGTGTGATACCCTTTTCCCTTGATTAAACAACTTTATGTTCACTTATTTTCATTCGTTCGGAAAAAAGCAATCGGCCATTTTCCCTTAAATTACTCGATTAGAATGTAACCGATTGTCTCCATTCTTCCGATAGCCGAACGAATCGAATCCAAATACTGTGAGGGTATAGCCGAACAATGTTGGCTCCAATAAATCATGGAGACATTCAAGCGACGTTCGACTTAACTCAGGCCTGGCCCAATCCAGTAACGGCCCATCCGAAAGGGAACAAACCTACTCCGCCGTTCGGGATTCTCGTCCCACAACCCCGTGGAATTCGCCACGATCTTTCGCTTCGGCTTATAAATAGCCCCTTCCATTGGCCTTCATCACTATCTTTGCCTCAGCGTTCTCACATCCGTCTCTTCCACTTCCTTCGTTCGATTCAATCTAGAAAGAAACCCTAACCTCCGTCAAAGCAAATGACGAACAGCGGCAACCGTGGCAAGCGTCCTGCCGACGGAGAAGCTGAAGGAAGCAGAGCATCACGCTGCCGGCGTCGTGGGTATGATTCGGTTCTTTGCCCCCTTTGTAATTTCCTTGTTCATCTCTTAATTCCGATTTCTCCTTCCCCATTCATCAGGATAAGAGTCATCAGCTCCAGCCAATACCATCTCCTCCCTCCGGTGTCGGCAGCTCAACCGGGAACTCCATCATCTGGCTCCTCCGGGTCTTCCAGCTCCTCAAGCTCTTACCACTCCAATCCTTGGGGTTCGGCAGAGCCAGCAGACGCACACCATCCATACTCTCACGAGGAGGCGCTCAAGTTTCGCCAGGAGAGGGATGAAGCCCGGGAGGAGCTAGGCGACGTCTCCAAGAAGTTCGGCATTGATCAAGCCGAATGGGAGGACCAGCGGAAACAATTTTGCGACGCCATCACTGGTTTGATATCTTCATTTAGTTTTGTCATCCTGACTTCCTTTGCTTGCCGACCCATTTCTTCTTTTCTGCTCAGCTCTTTCCGCGGAGAATGACCGCTTGAAGATGGCGGCGAACAAGATTGCCGACAAGGTGAATGCTCAGGGAGAGACATCCGAGGCACGCCTTGATGCTGTGGACGACCGCATTGATCAGGCCGTCATCCAAGGTGTGCACCTCGGCGCTTCTCTCAGGCTGGCGGCAATGACCTCCCAAACCAACGAGGATTACTCCTCCCAGCCAGTTGGCTTCGTTGGAGGACGCCCGGACGAAGTCGACGACATCGATGAGCGTCTGGAGGCCTACGACGATCATGCTGCTGCCCTTGCCGAAATCACAAACCCCCAATCTGTCCTCAATAAGTTATTTGAGGAGTAGTTTGTATTAGGATGAACTTTTATAAATAATCTCATCCTTTGGAATGACATTCACTTCTTTGATTCTTTTCGGTAAAATCCCACTTGCGATTGTCAGAAAAATGCCGAAAACAACCCAGTTTCGGATAAACATTCTTGTGCTAGAGGCGATGCAAACTGCATCGGCTATTTTGCGCTGAAGGCGATATAAACGATATCGGCTATTTCCAATCTCGCATCTGATTTTTAGGCTAAAGGCGATATGAACAATATCGGCTATTTTTCAGTCTTATATCCGATCTTTTAGGCCAAAGTCGATTTTCTCTCTGTCGGTTTTTCTGATCTACATTCACGAACCAACCTCAACACTGGGGTAGTATTTCTTAAGAAATCTTCCATTAATAGCCCTGGTAAACTCCTCCCCAAATAAAGTCTTCAATATATATGCATTACCAGGTACACATTCTACTATTCGGAAAGGACCTTCCCAATTTGGAGACCATTTGCCGAACGCTCTATCCTTTGTTCCAACCGGCAATACAGTTTTCCAAACCAAATCTCCTTCTGCGAATTGCTTCAGCCTAACTCTTTTGTTATAATACTTGGCGACGCGTAATTTATTTTTCTCAATATTTTCTAATGCCTTAAGACGAATCAAATGTAAATCTTCCAATTCATCCATCATCAGATTCTTATAGTCTTCTTCTGCCAATTCTTTCTGTAAAATAACTCGCCTTGATCCTGACCGTATTTCCCATGGTAACACAGCATGATGTCCATAAACCAGTTCATAGGGAGATGTTTGAGTGGACCCATGACAAGCCATTCGGTAAGCCCACAATGCTTCATTAAGAATCAAGTGCCATTTCCTTGGTTTTTCATCAATCTTCTTCTGGATAATTTTAATCATAATCTTATTTGATGCTTCTGCCTGACCATTAGCTTGTGCATAATAAGGAGAAGAATTATATAACTTAATCCCCATACTTTTGGCAAAGTCACAGAATTCTGAAGAAATAAACTGAGTTCCTTGATCAGTTGTTATAGTCTGAGGAATCCCGAATCTGTGAACTATATGTTCCTTAACAAAACTGATCATATTCTCTGACGTTACCTTCTTCAAAGGGATAGCTTCAACCCACTTGGTGAAATAATCTGTAGCCAAGAGTACAAATTTGTGTCCCTTACTAGAAGGAGGATTGATCTGACCAATTAAATCCATACCCCATCCTCTGAACGGCCAAGGCTTGATTATAGGATTCATAGCAGACGCTGGAACTTTTTGAATATTGCCGAATTTTTGACAATTGTGACACCCTTTGTAATATTCAAAACAATCTTCCAACATAGTTGGCCAAAAATAACCAGTTCTCCTAATTATCCACTTCATCCGATAAGCCGACTGATGTGCACCACACAATCCTTCATGAACCTCATACATCACTTTCTTGGCCTCTTCTTGACTTAAACATTTGAGCAATACTCCATCGATGGACTTGTAATATAACTGATCATCAAGAAACACAAATTTGAGAGCTTTATACCTGAGTTTTCGGGAAACCTTTTGAGATGGATCTTTCAGATAATTGGTAACTTCGTATCTCCAATCACTATCTACTTGATCAGTACTTAAAACACCTTCTTCTATAGCAAAAATTTCCCAACTCTCTCGATATCCAGAAGCAGCTTGAGCTAACTTATTTGCTTCTTCATTGCACTCTCTAGGGATATGATGCAAGGTCACTACCAGAAAATTCTTCAAAAGTTCTCTACACTCCTCATAATATTCTCTTAATACATTGTTCTTGCATTCATACTGACCATTCAGTTGATTAATCACCAACTCAGAGTCTCCAAAGATTTCAACAGCATCGGCCTTTACTTCTATAAGAAGCCGAAGCCCTCTAAGCAACGCTTCATACTCTGCCTGATTATTAGTAACATGAAAGTCAATAGGAACCGCATACTCAAAAGTCTTTCCTTGTGGGGAAATCAAGAGAATACCAGCACCACCACCTTTGTTACAAGATGATCCATCAAAGAACAAGGCCCAAGGCACAATGCTTATCGCCTCAACAGAAAGATCCCGATGTTGGGTAATAAAATCGGCAATAATTTGACCCTTTACCGCCTTAGCCGATTCGTATCTCAAATTAAATTCTGACAGTGCTAAAATCCATTTGCCAATTCTTCCATTCAAAATTGGCATTGATAGCATATGTTTGATCACATCAAAACCAGAAACTACCACGCATTCGGCATTCAACAAATAGTGCCGAGATTTGATACATGAATAATACACGCACAAGCAAAGTTTTTCTATAGCCGAATACCTGGTTTCCGGGTCTAGCAGTTTTCGGCTAAGATAAGCTATGACTCTTTCTTTTCCTTCAAACTCTTGCATAAGGGCCGATCCTATTGTTAGGCTGTCGGCCGCCACATACAACTTAAAAGGCTTGTTAAGTTGTGGAGGTACCAGCACAGGTGGTGCCTTCATATATTGCTTGATCTCATCAAAAGCCTTTTGTTGCACGTCGCCCCATACAAATTTTTGATCTTTCTTGAGCTTTAATAGCGGAGAAAAGGGTAAAACTCTCTCTGATAAATTGGATATGAATCTTCTTACAAAGTTGATTTTGCCTAACAATGATTGTAATTCTGTGAGATTCGTTGGCGGCACAACTTTGTCTATTGCGTCCATGCTCTTTTTTCCAACTTCAATTCCTCCTTTATGAACTAAAAATCCCAAAAACTCACCAGCCGAAACTCCAAAGGCACATTTGTTTGGATTCATCTTCAAACCATGCTTTCTTGTGCACTCCAGAGTTTTTCTTAAATCGGCTAAATGTCCTTCATGATCTCTAGACTTGATTACTACATCATCGATGTATATTTCTACAATCTTGCCGATCAGCTCATGAAAAATATAATTCATAGCTCTTTGATAAGTTGCACCGGCATTCTTTAATCCAAACGTCATGACTATCCATTCAAACAAACCAATATGACCAGGACATCTGAAAGCTGTTTTAGAAATATCCTCTATTGCCATAAAAATTTGATTATAGCCAGCATTACCATCCATAAAACTAATGACTTCATATCCTGCCGATGCATCTACTAGTAAATCGGCAACTGGCATTGGGTAACCATCCATGGGAGTTGCCTTATTAAGATTTCTGAAATCTATACAAACTCTCATTTTTCCATTTTTCTTGTATACCGGTACTATATTTGAAATCCATTCTGCATATTTGCATGGCCGAATAAAGTTTGCTTCTATTGATCTTTCAACTTCCTTCTTTACATCGGCCAATACCTCCTCTTTGTATATCTTCCGTGGAGGTTGTTTGTAAGGATGAAATCCAGGTTTAATGGGTAATCGATGCTCAACAATGGAACGATCGAATCCAGGCATTTCCGTGTAATCCCAAGCAAAACAGTCTTTAAACTCTTTCAACAAATCTATCAACTTTGACTTATATTCTGGGTCTAACTTTGCACTAATATACATCGGCCTTGGCTTAGAATCATCACCAACATTGATTTCTTCCAACTTATCAGCCGACATAAAACCACGCCCCAACTTTCCTTTGTTGCCATCGACGGGATTTCCCATTAAAAATTGCTATGAGAGCCGACTGCTTGGATCGGCTGTTGGCCTTCGCTGAAAACATTTACAGGACCTTCTTTCCACACTTTTCCAGAGAAACAATCGACGCCCTCATATTCCCAATAGGTAGATTCTGTGGCAGCAACACTTACTGAATTATCAGCATGTACAACTTCAACATCATCTCCAATCCATTGAATGAGAATTTGATGCATAGTTGAAGGAATGCAACAATTAGCATGGATCCAATCTCTGCCCAAGAGTAGACTATATGCCCCCTTGCCATCAATGACAAAAAAGGTAGTAATCAAAGTTTTTGATCCAATAGTCAGCTCGACATGGATAGCACCTCGGGTATCGGAAGGATTGCCAGCAAAGTCCCTAAGCACCATGTCAGTTTTCAATAATTCTTCATTAGTCATCCCAAGTTTCCTGAAGGTAGTATAAGGCATGATATTGATAGCAGCCCCTCCATCGACAAACATCTTAGTTAAAGGCTTGCCATCGACATATCCCTTTAAATAGAGTGGCCTCAAGTGACGATTCTTGATTGGTTTATCAAAAACAGCCTGCTGTGTTAATACAAGCTGAGCCATCAAATCCTGACATTCACTTTCATCAAAATCGGAGTACACCTCCTCTTGGACATCTTGGCTTTCGGGAGCTATAAACTCTAATGGGAGGAAGAAAGCCATGCAAGTATTAGCCGAAGGACCACATCCATCAGGCTTCTTTTTAGGACGCCATATCTGCTTTGTTTCGGTAACTTCCAGTTCCAACTCCCTATTCCTCAACCATTGCACTCTTCTTTTCTGACTTTTCCTCAGGCCTGGAGGACACCACTGTCCTTTTTGCCATACGTATTTATAGAAGTCAGCTTCTTCATCATGCACTCTATCATGCATCCAACCTGAACCTGCAACTCTTTTCCTTTGCTGATTCTCAAAGCCACCTATTTTTAAGCGCCGATCATCTTCAGGAACCTTCGTTCCAAGTCTTTCATAGACGGTACGGCGGTTGACTCGAGATTGCCTATACTCGGAGTACTGAGCACTACACTCCGGACAATTATTTCTTGCAGGCAACCTCAAACCTTCATTCCAACAATGTCTAAAGAACGAACAACCCCAATGAGACTGCTCCTGTTCTGTTATGTATTCTTCTTGTTCCCTTCGGTATACTTCTTCTTCATACCTTCGGCATTCTTCCATAAACCATTGCTTCTTACAGTATTCCTTCTCTTGTTCCTTCTGCCACTTGTTTAGCAAGATACGTGATGTGACTCTGGGTTTGGAAGTTTGACCTTTCTCGGTTCGGCTATTCTGAAACCGACCTCGATGCTGCAGCTCTCTACTGGTGATTTGCCGATCTGGGTCAACAGCACCACTTTCCTTTGCTCTATCGGAAGTCAACACTTTCACCTTGCCTTTACCTTTGAGATCATTGACAGATACCATATTCATAGAGAAAGAAATCATATTCTGTGGAAAAGGCTGATCATCAATTTTCATCTTGCCATCAAACCTCAAATGTCCCTCTTGGATAGCTTTCTGGATCCGCATTCTGAACACTCGGCAATCATTGATAGAATGAGAATTAGTGTTATGAAAGCCACAATATTTTTTGTCTTTCACTCCTTCAGGACGTAACATAGGATGTCCTTCTGGTAGCTTGATGCGTCCTTCCTTTATCAACAATGCAAAAAGTCTGTCTGCCTTAGTAACATCAAAATCATAAGTTCCCTTTTGTTGTTTCAACCAGCGTTGACTAACTTGAGTGGGTTCCTTTGCCCAATTTAACTCAGCTGCAGCTATCTCATCTTCATCAATATACTCAGTCGCTTCATCCAGAAAGCCTTGATACACCTCATTAGTGCATTGTTCTTCTGAAAGCGATTATCTCTCCTGAACCCTTGGGCTTGATTACTCATAGCTGCTAAACGCTGTGCAAGTTGACCGAGATCATCAAACTCCAAACCGAACAACTTCTCTCTGATATTCGGCAACATTCCTGCTATAGCAATTCCAGGTAGTTGATCATCTGGTAAATTTAGAGAATAACAAATATTCTTGGTCTCTCTAAATCTGCGAAGATACTCCAATGGTGTTTCATTTGTTCTCATCCTCAGACTCATTAGATCAACCAATTTCTTCTCATTAGTACCCATATAGAAATATGAATGAAACTTCTGCTCTAATTCTGCCCACGTACCAATGGAATGAGCTGGTAGAGACGTGAACCATGTGAAAGCCGGTCCCGTAAGAGACAAAGGAAAATATCGAATCCTCCATGCTTCATCTGAAGCAGCTTCTCCAAGCTGCATTAAGTACCGACTGACATGCTCTATGGTACTAGTATCATCTTGACCAGAAAACTTGGTCAAATCTGTTGGAGGCTTCACCCTTGGAGGCAATGCCACTCTGTTGTACCATTCTGGATAAGGAGATTTGTATGAATAGGATTGATTCTTTGGCTTCAAACCGAACTGATTTTGCATCATATCAGCCATCCTGTGCATCAAAACATCAATGCCTGGATCCTGATTTCCTTGTACTTGCACTCCAGAAGGCAATCCTGAAACACTTCTATACCCTGGATTTGGCACAGCATTGATAGCACTGTAATCAGTAAATTCTTGATATCCATCTCCATACATATTCTTCTACAATCTGTTTGATGCTGGAGAAACTCTATAAGCTGAAAGTGGCACTTCTCCTGTAGTACCAAATGTCACCTGGCCATAGGTGGGATGTGATTGCTTTTCAGTGTGAGTCAATCCACCTATATTTGAAGGCGACGCTACTTCTTTTCCAACAGTCTTCTCTTGATGCTTTGGAACATTGAAAAGCGTCGGCCCACTGAGTGGTCCAACATTTTCCTCGAAGTATTTATCGACCATTGGGCCAAAAGTACTGATCATGATTGCCCGAAAGGTATTCAGAAAAGCTGTGTGATGGTTTGTCATGGTTTCTCCCATAGCTTTATAAACCAGGGCTGCCATCTTCTGAGCATCCTCTTCTTCAGTGTAATCAGTTTGATGTGGAAGAAGAACTCTTGGCATTGACTGCTTTTGAAATACTTTATTGCTCTTGTTTTTGGAAAAAGACATCAAGCACTTCCGTTGGTATTGCTCACATGCTTGTAGCACTAAATCCTTGTAATTATCTGGCAATTCTGCCATGCTTACATCCAGAACATGATCATTGTTGATCTCAGATGCCATCTTGAACTAGCAGATGGTCCCACCGGGCGTGCCAAAAAGTGTGTTGACACAAAATATGACGCACTGTGCCTCACACACAGCAAGCCGAAAAGCGTAGCTTCAATCGGGTTCCCGGGTGCTTCGTTATCCGGAAGCGTGCCAGTCAGTTTGACCTGAAAACTAACAAGGGATAAAGCAATTAAATGTCAAACCGGAACATGTCGGGTAATACCAGACAGTTCCACATATACGGCCCAGAAGCCACTTACGACGACATACAGCTATAGAGAACTGTCTGCCAATGAGTTCATAAACCATTCAGCTAATAGTAAGATGAATACACATGGAGACCTGATTGCCGAATACACGTGCATGGTAAGACACGTTTGAACAAGTGAAAATAATTATGAGTTAATGCATAACCAAGCTCGGCAGTTCAGCCGAATTGGGGTCCATGAAGAAGGAACGTGCAAATAAAAACGATTAAACTAATCTAAAACCTGCATCTGCCGCACGACACCTGGTTTTATTAAAGCTTAAACGTGATTAACATGCATGAACCCGCGACACGTGACAATCTAGATTAAAATAATTCAGCCATTGTATGCACACTATCTAGTTGCAAAGGTATTATGGGGAAACCATGGTCGTTGAAGTATGAATGAAACCACAAGAGATAGAAGGCCGAACAATATCAATCTAGATTGGGCAAAAGTGTGCTACAAATATATATATAATATTCCGTAACATGCAACACTAGATAACTTAATGAATCTATTTAGATTTGCCATATCTAAAAGAGCCGATAACTATCTTGCTTTCACTAAGCATATTGAGCAAACGCCTGCCGCACGGTATCTACTCATAAACAAAGCATAAGCAAAGACTTCTTGATTGTCAAACAAAGATCCGCCGCACGACCATTGAAAACAAACAAGACTACTTGCATCACGTCTAAATCCACCGCATGATACTAAACATGATAACAAGGTTGTCGGAACTTACGGAGGTCGACGGATCGATGACTCCTCTCGAAGAACTCGACGACACGACAAAAGGACTCGAAAGTTAGCACGGGGCCGGTTGTATTGATTTGGTTGTGAACCCTTATTACAATGGTCGAGGGTCAATATTTATACCCTAGACAAAATGTGAGTCCCAGAAGACTACGATTTACAAAGGAACTTCTAAACAAACTTGGAAACTTACGATTCCTTACCCTAAACTTATAGATTCCTTTATTAATACAACTTTCATCTTTCCGATCGGTCTTGCCTGCCATCTTCTGTTTTCCCGAATAGAGTTACCGCCTTCCAGAATAACCGACCGCACAAGCATTTAGCCGACCGCTTGCGTTGTTTGCCGAACACCCTTCTTCCCGCATGTGGGCCTACCTGTCATCTTCCAGAATTGACCAAAATCCAGTGTTAACACACGTCCTAGGTCATGACCATCTGGTCTAGTGTTTCCTTAAGCTCGGGGAGGGCTCGGGATCTGCTCCACGTGGTTTCTCCTAGCTTGCTACGTGTGACGACGCGACCAACACGCTGCACGTTTTTTGCATCAACACCATCCATCCAATGTTCTATGTTTCCTAGCTCAAGGTCTCGCATGGTAAGCAACCTGTCGTTGATGATCTTCTAGATGAGCTCGTTCAGTTTTAGGTACCGGAGGCTATCCTCCATCGGCGTTGGACTCGAGGCGATTCTCCTATTGAGGAAGTTCTGGTGCAATGGTCGCACATGCCACCATCATTAGCGACCTGGGAGTTGCTAGTTCCACTTAAGCAACGTTTCCCTCGTGCACTGGCCTGGGGTCATGCCGGCTCTAAAGTAGATGGGATTGTTAGCAACTCTGTCCCTGATTCCTTGAGCCCAATAGAAGAGGCTACAACAACAGGGGAGCAGGCTCGGCCCGTTCGCAAGCACCGGCCCAACATCAGGATCTCCGGCCACTAGTGGGAAGCGTAGGGGTATAAGTCCCAGAACTGAGAGAGGAGAGACTAGACCGGAATGTACCCAGTTATTTCCTTTACCTTACAAGCACTTATCTGTATTCAGTGAAGTACATTCCATTCCTCATTATTATTGTTCTTCTTCCCGAGCAAGCAATTCCTGCTCACAAGTTTCGAGGAGGCTGCTACCGGCGAGCCCTTCGTATTCGATGAGCTTGATTCACCGATCAGAGACCTTCGTATTCGATGAGCTTGATTCACCGATCAGCCCCGTGCAAGGTCGTACTACCGGCGAGCCCCGTGCAAGGATGACCCGATCGGCCGGTGGCCGACACCGAGTAGCAGCCACGACGGCCATGTGGAAATCAGCGGGTCTAAGACCCCGTGGGTGGGACCGCCATCTCCAACATGGGGAACCACCCGGGCGGCCAGGACCTCCCGCCCCACACCCCTGGGGATCATCAACTAGAGCTGATGGCACTAGCTTCGAAGAAATGATTCACCAACGTTGCCGTTTGCAGTTACTCCATTCACGGAACCAATCCTAATCTTAGTCGGTTCTCCACGTGGACTGCACTATTACATGTGAAAACTTTATATTGTAGTCATGAATATTTTAAGAATAAAAAGTAGTTTCTCAATTACATGTCTCTAAGTTTTTTCTATTTCATTTATTATCTCGATCGATCATGGGAGATTGAGAGAAATATTCTAACCACTGGCGACGTCCATGTTACCTTTTTTAATAAAGGAAACGATTCTAGCTTCATCTCTTGAAAGAGAATCAGACCAAAAGATACTAGAAAAAAAAAGAAAGAGAATTTTTACTATGATTGCCAGAAATTGGATGGCTCACGAGTAGCGATTCGACAGCTAAAAAGACAGAGGCACCAAGAGGCATCAATTGGAGAGGCATTAGGAGGCACTAGATGCCTACTAAATGGTGGGACCATAGGCACCCGGTGCCTACTAAATTGGTGGGATCATTACCTGAAAAAAGGAGTGATAATTTTTTTGAAGTTTTTTATGCAATTAAGGGTAGAATGGTAAATCTATAATAGAAAAATAATGCTTTGAGTAGTATAGGGTTGATTGAAGTAGTATAGTCTGTCAGATATATTTTTCCATGTCCGACCACACCAATCCTAGCCACTCTCTTAGTCTCTCTCTTCTTCGTTCTCTCTTTGCTACGTCGGCGTGCAAGGTTGAGGACAAGGGCGGTGGCTGCGAGGGCGAGGGCGGCGGTGACACATAGTTGTACTACCTCAATCTTGCTCCTGGGAGTCAGCCATTAACTAGGTTAGTAAAGATTTATGGATAAGAAGAGGTAAATCAATTGGTGCATGCTCATGCTCAATAGGGGACTGTGGGGGGTACGACCCTAGATACCCATGGCAGACCACATGGGTTGCGCCCCCAGGGGCGGCCCAGCTCACAAGACGAAGCCTTGTGGGGCATGGCACTACTCGGCGTGTCCCACAAGACACCAAAAAGGTATCCTAAAGATACTACGAGATCTGTTAGGATATGTATGATCCCATGTTTCCTGTAATCTATTATTACTTTCTGGTTATCTCCTAGAACTAACCGACTTGTAACCCTACCCTCCAGACTATATAAGGCGGGCAGGGACTCCCTCCAAACACACGTAATATCATACGATAGCCAATACAATCCAACAGACCATAGGAGTAGGGTATTACATCGTGCTGACGGCCCGAACCTATCTAACTCCTATGTCTCTGTTGCCTTCTTGTTCTCGATTACACGCATCTCTACCGATCAATCTACCTTTGTGGGATACCCCTCGGAGGACTGCCAACGATATTCTATCAACAGTTGGCACGCTAGGTAGAGTGTGCATGCTATTTCCATGTCGAACGAGATGATACATTTTGTAGGCTCTTCGTCCCTCCCATAGCCCGTCCAGATCTTCACGGTCGGATTGATCTCCTGGATCATCAACGCCGACAGAGTCAGAGAGCTCATCGAGCCAATGCAGATCAATACTGCGTCGATCACCCCCAACACCTATGACTGTAGATCCGATCTTGGAACTACCTCTGAGGTCATCTTCACTAACAATTCGCCACCCGCTCCCCCGCTAACCGAGGAGGCAGATCAACAACAACAATCTGATCGCATCTATCGATCAGGTTGGCCAGAAGCTCGCCGATGGCCTCTCCATCATAGAATCAGCCCTGGCCACTCTGGTTCAGCATTGACCACCCTCCGATCTAGATCAATCAGAGGCTGATCGTGAAACCCCAGGGGTTACGGCCCTACCCTTCAGGCTCACTAGCGTCGCCGCCACCTATGAAGACACCCTAAGGGGCAAATTCGCCGACCAGGCTGGAGACATCCATCCTTTCACCGACCAGATCGCCGACCAGCTCCCGCCGGCTATCAACATGCTACACATCGGTCGACGCCCCGAAGCATCCCTCCAAACCATAATGGAGGAGAATCCAGACTCCGAGTCTTAGGGCTCTATGAAGACTATCGCCAAAACCACCGCCGAACAACCTCCTTTCCCATCCTTCCGTGGAGGCGTGACCTTTAATGTCAGCATCGATAGCCCCCCATAGGAAGGCAAAACTGAGGAAGACCATGCCGCCAGCGTCTATAGGAATGTCAACCATGCGCAGCGCCAAGCAAATGAAGCTGCCCTTGTGCTAGCCGAGGTTGCTCGCAATGATAAGCTTGACTCGCAAGGAAGGCCACGCCAACTCCAACACAACCTCAATGATGAATTTGTCCGTGTTGATGGCCACAACATGTACAAGCCCCCAAGCGCCAACTTGGCTATGGCCGCTAACGAGCTCGCCCGGCTCCCGCAGACATCGGAGGTCACCAAGGTCATCGCCATGCTTAAAGCGACGCACTGCTAGGTCAACGAGGTCCGCCAGGATCAGAGACCTTCGTATTCGATGAGCTTGATTCACCGATCAGCCGTGCCAAGATCTAATCGCTGCCCCAGCCAAAGTCATTTCACCGACCAGCACCATGATGATGGACAACCTTTCCAGGGGGAGCCAGGGGTAACCGCGTTGACCACCCTCGCCAACACGACTAGGAAGTCAACCAGGACGTCCTAGCGCACCTCAACAATCTCTAAGACATGCGACGACATATCAACGAGCGCCGTTTCTCCCACCATGAAGAAGAAGTTCATTGCCGTCAAGAATACGAGCAAGAGTTCGGTAATCCAGACTCAACCCTCTAGCCACTTAACATCGGCAACGCCGTAGATCACGATGGCAACGATCCCGAAGGCCCCCGAGCATTCATGAGGGCACTCTGAACACTCCAGTGACCCTATGGTTTCAAAATCACTCCAGTTGCCCCTATGAAGGATAGATGAACCCCACATAGTGGCTACAAGCTTATACCACTGCTGTGCGTGCCGCCGTGGGAGATACCGGCATCATGGCGAACTACCTCCCCATCATGCTCACGTCAACTGCGATGAACTGGTTCACAAGCCTCGCTCTGGACTCCATCAGATCCTGGGAAGAATTGAAGAAGGTCTTCACTAACAACTATATGGCTACGTGCACTCGGCCGGGCACCAAGCACGATCTAAACCGCATCTACCAGAAGCCGTCTATGCGCCTTCGCAGCTACATCAAACGCTTTTCCGAGATGAGGAATTCTATTCCCAACATCACGGAAGCAGAGGTCATCACTGCCTTCGTCTGAGGACTCCATCACCGTGACCTCCGCTCCAAGTTCAATCGCAAGCCGCCTAAGGGGATTGGCGAGATGATTACAACTGTCGATTAGTACACCGACGCCGAAGAGGCCAAAGTACGCATCAACGAGGATGCGGGCACTCATCCCCCAACTCACCACAGCGACGAGCGACCCAGCGACTGACGCCATAGCGACCGCCACTATGGCGACCGCCACTATGACGACCGCAGTCACCATCGGGACAGCAGGCGTGATTGGCTAGAAGGGTCCAAATCTTGTCAATATCGCCGTCGCCGACTAGACCACATCATCGCCGCCGTTGATGAACCTCACGCCAAACACAACTATGATGAGCAATACAAGAAGATCCTCGAAGGCCCGTGCCCTCTCCACAAAAATAGCAAGCATAAGATGAAGGACTGCCTCGGCTTGGCTAAGGAATTCTAGGCTAAAAAGCCGAACGGTGAGAACAACAGCGGAGCCGGAGGCCGCCGACCACCTAGGGGCAACAACAATGCCTTCCAAGATAACAACAAAGTGATCACCACCATCTTTGGGGGCCTCGCCGCCGCCAAGAGCAGAAGAGATTAGAAGCTCACCGCCCGCCAGGTGCTCGCCGTCAACGCAGAAGACGCCGTCACGAACCCCAGCTATCGCTCCTGGTCCAAGGTCCCCATCACCATCAGTAGGGCCGATGAGTGGGCAGACATCCCTTACATAGGGCATTTCCCCCTTGTCCTTGATGCAACCGTCTAGAAAGTGCTTTTTAGAAAAGTGCTCGACGACGGCGGGAACGCTCTGAACCTCCTCTTCATCGAAGCCATAAAGGAGCTGGGCCTTGGGATAGGAGATCTCACACCCTCCGACTCCTTCTAGGGTGTGGTACCTGGTAGGGCATCCAAACCGCTTGGAGAGATCACCCTCCCAATACAGTTTGGCATGGCCAGCAACTACCGCATTGAGCACATCAACTTCTACGTTGCTGACTTCAACACCGCCTACCACGCCATACTTGGTCGGCTAGCTCTGGCCAAGTTCATGGCTATACCGCACTATGCTTATCTGGTGCTAAAGATGCCTTTGCCTATAGGAGTCCTAGCCATATGGCCCAACCTCTTCATCGCCTACGCCTGCAAGACAGAAAGTCTTGCCCTCACCGAAGCCACCGACCTCTCCATCTAGATGCCTAGCGTGGTCACCGATGCTAAGACGGTGCTCACCGATGACCTAGAGATCCCATCGTTGGCACCTCCTCGTGCCTCTGCCAAGTCTAAGGAAACAAAGGAGGTCAGCCTCGGCCTTGACGACCCCTCCAAGACCGTCAAGATTGGGGCTCATCTCGACCCCAAATAGGAAAGTGCGCTCATCTCCTTCCTACGTACCAATACCAACATGTTTGCTTGGAAACCTACAGACATGCCGGGGGTACCACGGGAGAAGATCGAGCACTCCTTGAATGTCTCGCCGACTACCAAACTGATCAAGCAGAAACTCCAACGATTCACGCCAGACAAGAAGGAGGCTATTAGGGTAGAAATAAAATGGCTCCCAGTTGCCGAATTTATTAAAGAAGTGTATCATCCTAAGTGGTTAGCAAACCCTACTCTCGTTCAAAAAAGAATAAAGAATGGAGAATGTGTGTTGATTACACTAATCTCAATAAACACTGCCCTAAAGACACCTTTGGTCTACCTTGGATAGACGGGTTGTAGACTCCACCATCGGCTGCAAACTGCTCTCCTTCCTCAATTGTTACTCTGGCTATCACCAGATATCCCTCAAGGAAGACGACAAAATAAAGACGTTGTTGATCACACCTTTTGGTGCGTACTACTATACCACCATGTTCTTTGGACTTAAGAACACTGAGGCGACCTACCAAAGGGCCATCAAGATGTGCCTCAATCAAAAGATCAGCTGCAACATTAAAGCATACATCGACGATGTGCTCGTCAAGTCCAAGACCACCGATAATCTCATCGCCGACCTCGAAGAAATGTTCACCAACCTAAAAAGGTACAGCTAGAAGTTGAACCCTTCAAAGTGTATCTTTAGAGTTCCATCCGGCATACTCCTGGGCTACATCATCAACGCCCGTGGCATCGAGCCCAACCCCAACAAGGTCTCCAACATTACTAACTTGAAATAGCCAACTTGCATAAAGGACATACAGAAGCTTATAGGCTGCATGGCTGCTCTCAGCCGCTTCATATCGCACATCGGCGAAAAGGGACTACCGTTCTTTAAACTCCTCAAGGCCTCCAAGCGCTTCTCCTGGCTAGATGAGGCAAACACAGCTTTCAAGTAGCTCAAGTTGTTTCTCACAAAGCCTCCGATCATGACGGCGCCTCGACCAGATGAAACTCTATTGATCTACATCGCTGCCACTTCTCGCGTCGTTAGCACAGCTATCATCATTGAACGCAAGGAGGCCGGGCACGCCTATAAGGTGCAATGTCCGGTCTACTTCATCAGTGAGGTCCTTAATGAGCCCAAACTCGTTACCCTCAAGTTTAGAAACTGCTATACGCTATTCTAATCATGTCACGCAAGCTCCGCCATTATTTCAAGAATTACAAGATTGCTGTGGTCGCCGAGTTCCATCTGGGGGACATCCTCCGCAACAAAGAGGCCAACGGCCGCATCATCAAGTGGGCTGTTGAGCTTGGCACTTACTCCATTGAATTCAGAAGTAGACCTACCATCAAGTCTTAGGCACTTGCAAACTTTGTCGCTGAGTGGACCGAGGTCCAAGAGCCCATCCTCGCTCCTTGCCCCGAGCACTGGGTGATTACTTCAGTGGCGCCCTCAACATCAACGGTGCTGGTGCTAGCATTTTATTCATTACGCTGACCAAGGACAAGCTCCGATACGTTCTCCGAATACATTTTCCAGCTTCCAACAACGTCGCCGAATACAAAGCATGTCTACACGGACTCCATATAGTCATCGAGCTCGACATCAAACGCCTCATGGTATACGAAGACTCCACGTTGGTCATCAACTAGCTCAACAAAGACTGGTCCTGCTCTAGTGAGAAGATGGATGCATATTGCGCCGAAATCAGGACACTCAAAGGGAAGTTGTATGGTATCGAGTACCACCACGTGGTATGAGATCAAAATTAGCTCACCAACCACCTATCTAAGATAGGCTCTTCTTGCGCCGTGATTCCGCCTATGGTTTTTGTTCAAGACCTCTTTATGTCGTCTATTAAGGAAGAGAAGGAAGTTCAAGAAATTCCCCCCTGCCAAGCAGCTGGTACTTACAGTATCTTCACCGGCCACCGATTGGAGGGAATAGTTCATCAAGTACCTCACCAGCACCGACATACCCGCCGACAAGACTGAAACCAAATGCCTAATCTGTTGAAGCAAGCATTATGTTTTAGTGGATAGGAACTTGATGATGAAAAGTGCCAAGGAAGGGATACTGTAGAAATGCATCACCTAAGAAGAGGGAGTGAAACTACTTCTCGAAATTCACTCTGGTTCCTACGGCAACCACGCGGCCTTGAGAAACCTGGTCAGCAAAGCTTTCTGAGCTAGTGTTTACTGGCCCACGACCATCACCAACATAGAAGACCACGTCCGACGTTGTGAAGGATGCCAATTTTTCACCAAGCAAATACACGTGTCGGCATAAGAACTACAGACCATCCCAGCTTCCTGGCCTTTCGCATGCTGGGGACTGGACATGATTAAGCCTTTTAAGCCAACGCCAGGTGGTTTCCGGTACATGTACATTGCCATTGACAAGTTCTCCAAGTGGATCGAATACAAACCGCTTGTTTTGGCTACTGCAAAGAAGGCAGTCGAGCTCTTCGAAGATATCATCCATAGATTCGGTCTCCCGAACAGCATTATCACCGACCTCGGAACTACATTCACTGGTCATCATTTTTGGGACTTCTGCGAAGACCAATGCATCTCCATTAAATATGTCTCTATTGCCCATCCTAGAGCCAATGACCAGGTCGAACGGGCGAATGGCATGATCCTCGATGCCCTCAAGAAGAGGCTATATCAGAAAGAGGAAAAGCATGGGGGCAGATGGCTCAAAGAGCTCCTAGCTATGGTCTAGGGACTGCGTACTCAAGCTAGTCACAGCATCGGTGTATCTCTGTACTTTTTGGTCTACAGCTCTAAGGCCATACTTCTAGCAGACATTGCCTTTCGAGTACCTAGGGTGGAACATTATAATGAAGAGCAAGCAGTAGCTATTCGGATAGAGGACAATGACAGGGCCAAAGAAGAATGCCTGATCACATGCATCCGCACGACCAAATACCTAGAAGGCTTGCGAAGATACTACAACTGCAACATCAAAGGTCATCCATTTGCTATCGGCGACCTCGTTCTCCACAGAAAGCAAAAAACCAAAGAGATGCACATGCTCTCCTCCCCCTGGAAAGGGCCTTATGTGGTCAAAGAGGTTACCCGACTAGGGTCTTACCGGCTATGTGACTTGAACGGAATCGATATCCCCAATTCATGGCACATCGAGCACCTTATACGTTTCTATCCTTGAAACGCTCCAGATATGTATTCTCCACTCCATAATGAAAGAAGTTTTGGTCGCCATAATTTGTATCCATTATTTCTCCATTACGATTTAATCTCCATTTGCGGTCGCCAACTCTAAGTGACTCCTTAACAAACTCAAACACGTGATCTCCATAAATGCTCCACCATGTTTCTCCATATCTCCAAGACATTTCACCAACTGCCAAGCAGCACATGTTCTGCCATGTGATCTTTGGAGAAGACCTAGTCTCCAATCTCTCCCTACACGTGCTATGGGCTCTGTGCTCTACGTTATGGGTGGTCAGTTGCGGTTCCTTGGTCATGCCTATTCCTCCTACATGTGCACGGGCTCCGCGCTCGATGTTATAGAATATGGGCTAGCCAAGGCCAAAGGCTCAGTAATGAACTAACTACTCGGACGCTACTTATACTACGTATAATCGCGTTAGTGTTAACACTACAACAATTTTTCACCGAAATATTGGCAAACTGCATAAACATGCATATGTCACTTTGTAACATTTATACATATACATAAATGATTGTCTGTGCCCTCGCGTGTTCTAACTACCCTCTCTAGCTGTTACAGATCATTCTCCAAAAAAGGTCATTGGGCTTGGTCATCGCCATCCATCTCGCCGAACAGGTCAACGTCGCTGGCTAGTTTCTTCGCTGCGTCCTCCACCTCATATTCTAGCTGCTGATGCTCTGTCGTGCCCGTCCCTCCAGCGAATCCAGCCCCTATCTCTTAAAGGTCAATGATAGGGTAGTGGGACTAGACTACCGTTACGGTGTGTGTAACGGTGGTGACGGTGGCATCGTGGTTGAAGCTTTTGAAGTTCTCCCACACCGCCTTGCACCTTTTGATGATGGTGTCCAGATGCGGCGGCCTACTGTCGGGCTGAGGAGCCACCTCCATATCGATGTAGTCGAGCACCGGCTTGATTCCGACAACCATGGCGTCGAGCTTGTTCCTCTAGGTTCTGGCCTCCTGCTCTAGTACATCGAACTACGCCTTGACCCTCCGACGGTAGTCTGCAGGCATAACAAGGGTCCATCAAGTAAAGAAATTACTCTAGCTATAACTCCAACCACAAAGTACTCACCTTTTAGCTCCTCGGCCAGTTTCTCTGCCTGCCCAGCTGTGTTCTTCTCCTCCTCCTAGAGTTGACCGACAACTTGGCACAACTGGCTAAGCTCCGCGTCTTGCTCTACAAGCATAACGGTCATCAACAGCAATAAGACTTCAGCAATGCAAAGCAAATTTGCCGATCCACCTTACCTTTTCTCTGCTCAGAGATGTTTCTGAGCTGCTCGGATTTGTGTTCCAGCGGCTCAAAAACACTCGTCAGCTACTCAGAGATGGTGGCCAGCTGCTCGGACCTGCTTGGCAACTGCTTGGACACGGTCGCCAGCTGCTTAGATAGAGCCCCCTTCTGGTATTCTAGATCCTGCACTTGAGATTCGGCAAGATCACGCTCGCACTAGGCCCTCTAGACATTTTCTCCATAAGCTTTACCGCCTCCTTTAGTTTTTCATTCTCCTTGGCGAGGGGCTCCATCCTCTTGATCAGCTGGCGTCGTTGTTCTATAGTTCGTGCTATGCACTGCAAAAGCAACAAGATTATGAAGAACTCCAATCTCTGACGACACAGACAGACATTGCCAATGCGATACTAACCTTGACCTACTTCATCACCATGGCAAGGGTGGACTCCAGACTCCTAACTTCCCTGGTGGTGTCCTCCTCTTCAACCACGACAACTTCATTGCCCCGCTTGCGGAGATCCAGATGGCTTGAGGGCGAGCTTCTTCAAGCTCAATCTCTTCCACTTCGCCCTCCTCCACAACTGGGGGCACCACCAGGGTGCTCGGTGGCCACACAGCATGTTCGACCATGCCCTTCAATGCCTCAGGGAGCGTCATCTGCTCCTCTTGCACCATCGGTTTCTCTGCCCTAGACTCTGGCGTGGCATCGACAACTCCAGCTTCCGCCTCCGAAGACCCAGCGGCTCCCGTCGTTGCCCCGGGCACCGCTATTGGCTCGTCTGCACTCGATGCTAACCGTTCTCCACCTCCAAGTTCATCAGCAGTGGAGGTTGACTCCTCCACAGGCCACCGAGCACCCGGGGGACTCTAGGACGGGGTCTACCAGCATTGCTTCCCGTTGGGACCAGCCCCCAGTGGCTCGCCGGTCTAGATGGACGGATTCAAATCCTCCATACGCCTTGCTCTGCATCAGATTAGCTCGTCAATCACCAAAAGTGATAAAAATACGACCGCAAAATAAGTACAAGGCAAGGATACTTATGTGTCGGCCTCTTGGTACACTTTTCTGAACCGGCGATGCCTACCTGAGCCCCCAGGTGTGGCCCTGGGGTCGATCCATGTGCCCTAGGGTGCAGGTCTCGTAGTCCTCACCATCAGCCTCTCCTCCGCCTATCGCTCTGGTACTCTCTTCGCTTGCTGCTCGGGGACTCCCTTCTCTCCCTTCGATTGCACCTCCATGCGCATGTTGCGCAGAGGCACTTTAGTGCTTGAAGGAGGAGCTACTGGAGCCCGTCATCATCTGACCACTCGGACATCGCCACACTCTGCGTCCGAGTGGTCTGGTCACTGCCAAGCGAGATGTCGCCTAGCTTGCGGGGAGCGGCACCCGCCATCTTCCTCTTCTTTCGAACTGGCTCATCTACCACTACCCTCTTCCCCTAGACTTTCTCCAACACCGGGGGAGGACTCTCTGTCCGACCAGCGTCCGCGCCTTCGAACTCTGATGAGGCGCTGACGGCCCCTTCTTTCGACTGCGTTGTTGGCCGGGCGTCCACTACCCTCGGCCAATCTCCCCTTAGCACGCCCAAGAAGTACGCCGCTCGTTCCTACGAGTGGATCTTTCCACAAGTGAATTAGTTCACTACTCAACAACGGTATAGGACAAAAAGGATCAAGAAAAAGCAATTGAGATGTTTACCTAAGGAGGTGGACTCGTGCAATTGAAGGGTCTCGTCTGCCCTGACACGCTAAATGAGGCATTTGGATCGAATAGCTCTGCGGCCCACTCTAGCACATCGTCCCTCGACAACCTCTCTGTCCTCTCCTGGGTGCCGTTGGTGCCCCCCTTGAAGTCAAAGCCCGCGTGGGCCCTCTCCTTGTAGGGCTAGATGTGGTGCACTATGAAGCTTGCCGCCACTAGTCCTCTCCTTGTACGCCTTTTATTAGGTCGAGGAGCTCCCTCACCTGCTCCATGTCTGCACTGCTCGGCTTCTCCGACCAGCTCCTCTGGTTCTCTAGAACGTGGTTGATGTCGGTGCAGATGGTGGGGTGGCTCTGCTTCATGTAGAACCACCTGGCATTCCACCCCTTCAGCGAGGTGTTTAGCAGTACAGTGATGTACTCGCCCGCCATTCCATCATGGAGTTGAAGATACACGCCACCGACCACCTTCGAACTGTCGCCACCCTACTTCTTCAACCAGAATAGATGACAGAAGAGGTTGAAGTGGGGAAGAACTCTGAGATATGCCTCACAGAAGTGGATAAAAATTGAGATGTGCAAGATAGTGTTTGGGTGGAGATTGCAAAGACTGACTCTCCAGAACTCCAATAGGTCCCTTAAGAAAGGATGAACGCAAAATCCTAACCCGCGCTAGAAGTAATCCTCAAAAACTATAGCTTCGTTAGTATGAGGCATTGGGAAGGGCTCACCATTGGCTGGCCGCCATCCGACGGTCACACGGTCTGGGAGAACGCCCGCCTCCACCATCCTATTAATCTCCGCCTCCCCCATGAGCAACGACACCCACTCATTATCATGGCTGGCTCCGACGGCAGCCTTCTTTGGGTTTCTGACTCCCCTCTTCGGTGCCATCTCTCTGATCTGGTTTGGGATTGGCGGTGGAAGTGCGTATGAATCTGAAAGTGCGAGGGCTGAGGAGGAAGATGAAATGGCAAAGTGACAAAGGTAGGAGCGTGGGGTGCGATAGCGCAGTTATAAAGCACTCCCCCACCTTTCGCATTTGAGGGTTTTTGGGAAACCGCTCTATGATTTGTGCCTCTCCAAATTCTCTAAAACCGCACGGTGGGCCGTTTCCTGGGCTTTCGCGCAACTACAGCCCATATCACCCATTTATCGCTGCAATTTGTTACTGCTCACGGAATATTCACCTACTACTCCGCCATCCGTTATGGCTCAGTAATTACTACTATACATCCATTACTCTGGTTTTTTCTCCACGATTTGTTCTCTCCAAGATTTCCACTTGTGGCTCAGGGACTGTGTTAGCAATACGACCTGGTTCCTCACTGCACTGGGGACTTTCTTTGGTTGACTGTTGTTTCTAACCCTAGCACCACGTGACAACGTCACCTACTGTCAGGCTCGGGGACTAAGTGGGCACACTTCACCTCACGGTGAATGTGCTTTTCTCATCTCAGGGCTACGCCTAGGGACTAGCTACCTGCTCGGCTGATCTTTTGCTTTTCTTCTACTTTGGACCCTAGCACCACATGACTACATCACCTACTATCAAGCTCGAGGACTAAGTGGGCACACTTCACCTAGCGGTGAGTGTGTTTGCTTTAATCTAGAAGACTTCGTGCCTCCTGAAGTTGAAGAAGATTATCTCCCTTTCTCATGGTCAGACTCTAAGTGGGCACACTTGGTCCACTGTAGGGAAATTTTCGATTTTGAACTTGAGCTCCTTACATCCTTATGGCAAGTGTTACTTGGGATACGCTGCTCGGCGATGGTTCACACTACTCGGCAATGGTTCACACTGCTCAGCAATGGTTCACACCGCTCGACGACGGTTCACACCGCTCGGCGATGGCTCACAACTGCTCGGTAACTCATGATGATGATCGGACCAAGAGTTTGACTGCTCGGCTTTGTTCGCACCTGCTCGGATAAGCTCAAGATGGCGTTGCACAATGAATACAAGGCGCTCGGGAACTAGCTATGGGGGGTACAACCCTGGATACCCATGGCAGACCACATGGGCTGCACCCCCAGGGGCGGCCCAGCCCATAAGATGAAGCCTTGTGGAGCACGGCGCTACTCGGCGCGTCCTGCAAGACACCGGGAAGATATCCTAAAGATACTACAAGATCTATTAGGATACGTATGATCTCATGATTCCTGTAATCTGTTATTACTTTTCGGTTATCTCCTAGATCTAACTAACTTGTAACCCTGCCCCCTAGACTATATAAGGTGGGCAGGGACCTCCTCCAAACACACACAATATCATACGATAGCTAATACAATCCAACAGACCATAGGAGTAGGGTATTACATCACGCTGACGGCCCAAACATGTCTAACTCATGTGTCTTTATTGCCTTCTTGTTCTCGATTACACGCATCTCTACCGATCAATCTATCTACGTGGGATACCCCTCGGAGGACTGCCGACGATATTCTATCGATAGGGACTAAGATTTGTCATCTGTACATAGTGCACGGATATGGATTTCATTTCCACGGCATGAGTATTGGTTCCTCCTCACAAAAATCTACTTAATACAACCATTAATGTTATAAAATTTAATGAACTTCATGCATAAAAAGTGCGACGTTGAATCAGGCGGTTCATAGGACTACGATGAGGAAGCTGAACAAGGCAATACATCTCATATATGCGATGAAGAAATGATGTCCCATGCGATGAAGAAACATGTTGTCCATACTCAGAGGAGGAGTAGTGACAACATCTAAGCACTGTCGATGGAGGGCATGGGCGATTGGTGGGGGGCAAGCCCGTCTCCTCGGTAGCTACGATGATGGCATGGGCAGGGGCACAGGGTCCCCTATGCACTAGGTGGGGTTGCAAGGGCTGCTCGCATTAGGGGGGGGCACCAAGGAGGAGAGAGGAGTGACGGGCTCAGTGGCGGTGATGAGCAAGGGCGAGGGCAGGACGATGGTGATGGCATCACATGAGGGTGAGGATAGGGCAACCTCACATGAGGTTCAACCCTTGGGCGTGGGGTTTCTATGGAAGAACTGCCTAGAATAGCATACTTTCGGAGGCGCTCGTCTTCCACTAGACACTAAGCGCCCAAAAAATGGGCTAAAACGGTAGTTCCGTCGAGCATACCCCAAGGGAGAACTCGAAACAATCCACGTTTTACACCCAGAATCCAATAATGAGTACGAGCTTACAATACTTAGTCCATTTCATACAACAGAGTCTTGTAAATTATTTTTTACAATACCAGAGTTCAGAGTGCGATAGTTAAACCACGGAATGTAATAATCATCTGGCGGAAACAATACACGGATCCATCTATGCCCACTAGAAGAATCCTCCACACAAGAGCTAACTCCTCAAGCTGCACCAGTAATAGGGTAAAATAAACCCGGAGTACGCAAGGTACTCGCAAGACATACCCGACTAGTGAGAATATTTTCCCGACTCTCAAGCATTACTAATAGTGCATCCTTAAGGTCGAGTTTTATTAGCAGTCATGATTACTTTATTAGCTAACCATTCTAGGTAAGCACCTGTTCTACCTTCAAGTAAGAGTGGAGCAATCAGAACTATTTTACCACCTTTCATCTTCTAGTTCTTACTACGATGCTAGACCATAGCCAAGTCATACCTTCTCACAGAAATGGCGATTCGTGAACCAATGTATTCCAGCTGGGTACCCTGAAATACATGCCCCGCTTATACCCCAGGCACAAATGAGACCAACCCATTCCACTCCTATCGAGGGGTCTAGGTCTCCGTCAAAACTTGGACTCTAAGCCCCCACACTTGAGACCCGGTCTTAGTATGGTGCTTAGACCTCCACCTTTCCCTGCCTCCAATCAGTCAGTCCGAAAAGAGCTAGAACCCATGACAAGAGCGCAATGAGCCTTCCCGCTCCCATAAGTAAGTATGTGGTTGGGATAATGAGTTTGTGACCTAACTACCATCCACAGCAATGGACGGTCCTCAATCGACACGGATAGGAAAAACAGTGCAACCAAGCTAAGGCCCGTGGCTGCGGGACACAACTTGTTACACCCACCAATACCCATACCAAATCCCTACCCGATCTCCATTTTCTTTTCCTCGTTTTATTATGAGAGTAATAGTAATCACCTATTGTGAGTAACGGCAGGTTACTCACGCTAACGACAACCTAAGCATAGCAGCTACTCGAACCTGCACTAGTAAGACTCTTAGGATATATATATATATATGCATGCGGTTTCCATAAAACTCCTGCAACGTAAATGCATAACACACATATATATTACGGTGTATACGAAAAATAAGGGTTATGCACCGGGACTTGCCTTGGACAGGCGTGGTGTCAACTGCGCCAGTCAGTAGCGTCTCCGGGATCTCCTCCTACACGAGAACCTCCTTCTCGTACTCCTCGACGATCTCCTCGAACTCGTGCTCGCCGATGGTCACAATCTCCGCCAACTCGTTCTCTATATGCATGCGATGATGATGCAATAATTTAATATTTAAACAACAAGGACCCTTAAAATAAGAACACATAGGCTATACTAACAAGCTAGCTCTAAAGGCTAAGATACTAAGCTAACCATCAGCTCTATCCAATCAAGTGTAAAGCTCACTCTAACAAGTGCTTTATTTCCTAAGTCAATATTCTTCTTTTATTCATATTAAAGGTTTAATGGATATTTAGCTACCCTAATAAACAAGCTATCTTAGGGCTACAAATAATACAGTAAGCACATAATAATACAACAAAGCTACTATAAAAATTTCAAGATTAAAGCTATCACCAATTTACCACAAAAAATCCTACAATATTTATCCTACTAATATTAAGTACTTTCAAATGATTCGATAGGCCTTAGCATCAACATAGATAAGTATGAACTAACTACACTATCAGGTAGACAATGATTTTAGGAACATAACAAAATTAGTTTCATAATTTTTAGACATCTACACGAATTTATATTAAATACCAAAGATCAGCTCAGAAATTAAATTAGAAAGCTATTACTAATTCCCTAGGAAAAAGAAAAACTAATTCCCTACGCGGCCCACGGCGGGGGGAGTCCGCATGCGCTGACGCTTTTGCAACAAAGTCCTTGGTTTCCTTCCGAATCACACCTAAGTCCTAATACTATTTCCCCCTCTCTCAAACACTCTCACTTAACCCTCTGACCTTCCTAGAATTTTCCTGCACGCACCCTCGGCGACCTAGCGCACGGCGGCACGGCGGATGCTAACACAGAGCGACCGCGTCGGCCACCTGGGACGTACGCTGACCCACCCATTGGGTCGGCCACCATCCCTGACCATGGTGGCTACACTAGACGGCGATGAGGGGTGGCGAGACTCACCAGGGAAGGCTGCAGCGGTGCACGGCCATCCGCGACGGCGGCACAACTGCACCGATGAGCTCGGGCAACTATAGGCCAAGACGGTTGGCGAGCGAGTATCAGGAGACTGCCGTGGGTCTGGCCGAGGTGATGGTAGGAGTGGAGGATGACGGAGGAGGGCTAGCCACGTGTGGCCGAGCCAAGCGCGACGCACAGCGATGGCACGGTCGCGTTAGCGATGCCGGGCAAGCAGTAGAGGTTCAGCTAAGACGCGTAGGGTGATGGGGGTTGTAAGCGAAGATAGCGGTGCACTGGAATTGGTTCGGGATGGACAGGTGGAGGGCTGCCCTCGGCTATGGCCGAGCATGGCCTTATCGGCACGGCGGCGGGGAAGACTCCAAATTGGAGCTTGGTCGTGCACGCTTCAAGGCGGGATGGGGTTGGATGGCTAAGGGGGTTAATGGTGGAGCCAGGGGCACGACGAATCTAGCGATGGTGACCTTTCTCTGATGGTTTTAATGAATGGCGTAGCGTCGAGTAAAAACGACAAGGAGGGAAGGGAGTTAAAGACGATGGCTGCTGGGGCTACGGCTGTCGCGGCGGCTTGGGCGCATATGGGAACACCGTGGCTGTGAGCACGGCCACGGGCCGGGCAGCGAGTGTTCCATGTGGCCGCACGCGCCCGTGGCAGCACCAACGGACAGGGCCATGTAGCGGTGCAGAGCTATAGGGACGCGGACGTGATGGTGAGGCGATGATGGTGGGTAGCCAGGACAAGCCTACATGCGAGTAGGCGAGAGGGGCGACAACGGTGGTAGCAACGCGACAGCGAGGTAGGGCAGCAGCGCGGCGGCCAGCAGCTGCTGGGTGATGACAGCGGCCAGCTAGGGCCGACCACGGCCAACCCATGGCCAGACAGGCCGACTGGTCTTGGCACTACGGTGCGCAGAATGGGGCTAGCCGCACGACGCCGAGCGGCCGCACGAGGTGACCGTGCGCACAGGCCAGGCATATGACGTTCACGAATTTTAAAGCGCATCTAAAAACTAACCAACCCAGTTGAAGCTAAACTACCTTGACCATGCTAAAGACGGTACATCAGTCTACCATAAGGAGCAAAAACACAACATTGACCTTTAGCTAGATTTTCCAGAATTAATTCACCAATATTGCATTGTCACACTGTTTTCAGACAAGAATTTGCTTAGTCTTGGCTGAATTTGATTTCAAGTTCCATTTCTAAGCTATTATAAATACTAGTTAGCAATATTATTTTTCTAAGACAAGAGTTGCATTGTCCTCTACAAAGTTTATACTTCAAACTTTATTTAGGGCAACATACATGTTCTACAATATTTTTGCTTAATAAAAATTGGTTTTCAACCCTACTTGATATATATGAGCTATTGAATCAACTTTTATTTAACATTTTTATTATTCATTTGAGGTTATAAGAAATTTATCTACACACTTTATCACATGTATTACCACATAAACATGATGCTCATGACATGGTTAAGTAAGTTGTTATGGTGTAACACCGAAGGTTTACAGTTTCGGGTGTGGGGAGGGACAATTACCATACTAACCTTTTTCTAGAATTACACAGTACAACAGACGCCCACAACATGCATGCACACTCACCTCTGAACACACATATGTAAACCTACCCCTATGTGCACCTTCGAAGGACTGAGCCGACAGATCTCGAGATTCACAAAGTCAACAGTGGTACCTCGCTGTCGACGGGAACGTCACCTACCACTGAAAGCATAGCGTCATTAAATCCTAGAATAAATCTAGGAAAATGCGAGCACTCGTGCGAAGTCGATGACTTGAATCCGGGTGGACAGGTTCCACCATAAGAAACCCAACCAGCTGATCTATAATACGCATAATAAAATTAATTAAAGGTAATATCTTGCCTAGGCGCCAAAAGGCACCCCAACCACCTTAAATCAGCTCGGAAAGAAAAAGAAAGAGAAGCCACAAGTGTCCAACTCAAAATTTTATTCTAAAATTGCTTCGCCATCCAAAGTTGACAAAGAAGTTCATTGCGGCTATTTCAAGTACTCAACAAACTTGGGAGATTCGTTCCTTGTTATCTTCACATAGCTGCAACTGCGCCCACCGGCATAACCAACGTGTTCCTCTGAACAATACCTGTAAAAAAGTTTTACGTTGACACTTGTCAAAATATGACTTTGTTTCTTGTAAGTCATATTGTCCAACAAATAACTGTTTTATGAATTGGTTTTTCACCCCCATCAAACTCATCCAGAAATGCGAATCGCGGCCTTTTTGAGCTGTGTTATGTTACCTACACAACAAACTCTACTTTGACGTCACCACAACTGCAGCAACGTTGACTACTGCAGGAACATTGATATCTCGATGATCACATTATTAGTAGAACAGATCTATAAAGGGCAGCACCAATTCAAGCAGCACCAAACGTTGGCCTCAACAAAAAGTTACGGTCCATGTACGATTAGATATATTGAGAGCAATAGCAACCCAATACAGGCGGCAGCTTCCATCTTTCGGCCTGTTCGCTGGTTGGTTTCTGAGCTGATTTGGGCTGGCTGGTGCTGGTTTGTTGTGAGAGGAAAACACTGTTGGCTGGCTGATTTGGGCTGGCTGAAACCAACAAGCGAACATGCTGTTTATCTCCGTGCCACAACTCTTTCCTTTCTCAGTCTCTCATGCTTTGCTTTTCAGAGGAAAGTCACGTCATGTTAGAGCAATTCCTTGCCACAACGCACTCTCCATCTGCTGCTTCCGCTGTTGGTCTGATGAAGCAACTAATGCTTCTGCATGAGTCCCTGCCACCTGCGAAACCACCACTTGAGATGATATGACTGGTTGATGCGGACATGGAACTTGGGGCAGCAGTCCAGCGCGGTGCGTTGGACGTTGCCTTATATGAATCAGAAATGCTATGGTGCGGGTCCGTCCAGACGCCACATTTCCTGGGCCTCGCATTACCAGCCCATAGTGGTTTTTTCTCCCAAAAAAGGCAGGGATATTTCCCCACTCGCACGGCCATCGCGGCATTTCACACCGCTCGCCTTCTCCTGCCACTCGTCTTCTCACTTCCTCCACCCTAGGGATGTCGCTCGCCTCTGCGACGCCATGCTCCGTCGTTGGAGTCGCGCCTGCAGCCTGCCCCTGCCTTCATCGCCGGAGCCGGCGTCGGCGTCCTCCTCGTCACCTCCTTCTGCGGCTAGAGACCACGAGGGTGTCGTGGCCGTGCCGTACTTCGCGCTTACCTCGAGACTCCTCACGCCTTGGTGCCCCAGCGGAAGAAGCTCACGATGGCCTAGTTTGTGGTGCTCTTCGCTCTGCCACATCCCAGCCCCGATCTGTCCATCGAGGCGGTCATCGAGTTCCTCAACGCGCTTGACATGGTGTTGCAAGCGTATGTTTTAAGTGTTTCTGATGTTCTAAAGGTACGTTGAAAGTGTTTCGAATGGATGTTACAAAAGTAGAACGGGATGTTGTATATGTTGCAATGGTTATACACGTGTGTTGCAACATTCTATTCTAAATGTTTCATCTATTTTTTCAAATGTAAGTTGCAAGTGTGTTTTCTGGATATTGCATATGTTTCACATATATGTTTCTAAGTGTTTCATCTGGATGTTGCATATACTTGCAATGGCTTTCAAGTGTTTTCCAGGTGCTTTACAAGTGTTTAAGACGTATGGTACAGGTGTTTTATTTGTTTTCGGACGTATGTCGCAGGTGTTTCATCTTGATATTGTAAAAACAGATCAGGTGTTGCACATGTTGCAATGTGTGTGAGAAGCAAAGGGGATGTGAGCGGTCTCCGCATGTGGTCTGGTGGCGCGGGCGACGTTCGGACGACATGGACCCTACGTGAGCACGCGAATCGCAGACACGGGCGTGGAGTAAAGATGTCAACGGGTAGAAAAAATCCGCGTACCCGTGGGCACTCGAACCGGTGGGCGAGGATACGGGCGCGAACTTGTGTCCGCGGGCACGGGTGTGGGTAGAGGTATAAACCCAACGGGCATTCATTAACGGGTAAGAAAATAGCCTATCCGTATCCGCAAACCCGTCTTAGATACCTGATAGTTGGGGTAACAGCCAACCAAGTATATATTGGAAGTTTGGAACCCTAGTTTCATTCCATCCCCACCCGGCCACCCCACCCGTTCCCTCCTGCCGCCGCCGCTGCCTTCCTGGCTTCCAGCTTCCTGCGGTCCATACCGGGCTCCTCCACGCATCTCCTTTCTCCGTTCCCTTTCAACCAGAGCAAGGCCAACATGGGCTCCTCCATCCCCTGTTGTGCGACTCCTCTAGCAGAGCAAAGCTGACGCCTGACGAGAGTAGGATGGCAAGCTGCAGGCTTGCTTGCGGATCTCCCTGGTCTCTCTGTGTCTCTCACTGCTCGATCTACCGGATCTCTTCTCTCTGTGTGCTCGATCTACAAGAGTGCAACATCTAGGTGCTTATTCCCATTATTGATCTGTGGATCTGCATTGTTTTTTTGGCGGCGTAGGGAGTTGTGACCTGTAAAAGGAATCTGTAACTTGTGTGGTCCTTAATCAGTGCTCTTGCAAGATGCGTTTTTTTTTTGTATTTTCATGCTTTTGGATTATTGATTGGAGCTTGCAAGGTGCATTTTTTGTATTTTTTGTTCTGTAATCCCCGCTCAGCGCCGCGGATCCATCGGGGAGGCAGCAAGCCACCCCGGCACCTTGTGAGGCCACGACCCCGGCACCCACCTCCCCAGCGTCGTACCCGCCGTGACGCTCCTCTCGCAGCGTCGCTCGGCGGCTCCTCCACTCACGAGTATGCGGGCATACCCGCGGGCGAAACATCCCAGCGGATAGCGGGTGCGGGCGCAAAATGGTGCCCATGGCGGGTGGCGGGCGCGGGCACAAAAATTTTCTCACGGGTGCGGGTTTGTGCTACCAGTATCCACGTGGATATTACCCGTTGTGTGGAGTGTAGGCACAAGCACCGAAAACGGAGTGCAGCTCGGGCATCCAGAAGAGAGAGAACCGCCGGGGGGTTTCCAGGTCGGGGATGACCAATACCTTCATGCAATGCTCGTCGTCCACTTCTTGTCGGCAAATCGGCACGGAAACCAAAGATCGATGGCAGCTATCTGGTCAGAGGGTGCACGCGACGATCCGACGAGGTTAGTACCAAGTGGTGGTACCTGCATCTGATGGACTACGATGCGGATGCGCCGAATTTAGGGACAAATTAAACAGCGGCGGCGACGGAGAGCAACTCGAACTCGGACCGAGTTCGTCTGCTGCAGCGCTAGAGGTAGTAGAACCGTAGAAGAGGAGGCGCGGAGGCGCTGCCCGGCTGCTTGGGCTGGGCTGTTGCAGCTCGCAATTGGGCCGAGCATGGGGGCACACAGGAACAGGCCGTGAAGGGAGTTTGCCACAGGAAAAGGGGGAAAAAAGCTTTTTTTTCTTATTGACAGGAATTACAGAAACGGATATAAACGATTTCTACTCACAAACCAATTCATAAACTATTCTATCACACACAGGAAAATGCAGCGCCACGAATACATCAAAACACAATATAGATCCTATGATTAATTTGTTTGGTTTAGAAAATAATATTTTTCATTGGACAAAAGGTTTCAAGGTTGTCTAAAATTTTACAAAACACAACAAAATTGTTACTTTTTGTGTTTCATATTTACATCCCAAAATTAAATATTTTTTGGTATCACAGTTTTTATAGGTGAGAGGTAGAATACTTGGTTTTGTATCAAGGAGTTATAAAGTAGACCAACAAAATGATGCTCTATATTATAGTGCCTAGAGAGCACTGCTATAAAATTCATTTTCACCAATGATATTTTTACTGCTGGTTTGGCCCCAACCGTTGGTGAAAGTATGATGATTATCACTACCGGTTGATAACACGAACCATAGCATAGTCCATCATTACTGTCGGTTCATAATACAAAGTGGCAATGATAACCATGGTGCAACAGAGTAAAACTAATACCTTTTTCAAATCAAGTCTGTGAGGAACGGTTGCCGCGAAGGGTTCTGTCTTGGCCTACCAAGCTAGCACCCGGGTCGTCCCCTCAGCAGACGTGGTGCTAACTCCTAGGTCATGCAGAGGTTCGCGGAGTTGCAACCGGCAAACCCCTCTCGCGTGAGTTATACTCGCAGGATCAATTGTAGAGTTACATTCCACGAACTACTCATCAAGGCTCACATAATCTATATCATACCATTCATTAAATCGAAGAGCTTTACATCACATTTATAATTATAAGTTACAAAGTACAAGGTGGAGTTTACCCAGCTATACTCCTAAAACTAGGATTCTTGTTCATTCTCGCTTGGTCGCTAAACACCAGAGTAATTGCAACTTCGAGGGACGCCCATCCGGTTATTTGCTAAAGCTTTGACTTCACCCAAGCTTAGCTCGGGTGGCCACCAAGTCTGAAGTACCTGTACAAGCTAACGGTAGTACCGTGAGCATGATTGTACTCAAAGGGCTTATTCCAACATAAATATTTGATGGATACAAAGGAAATTAATAGTCATTTGTAATTTGCAAAAAATGTGGCGTATGTTAGAGGAATGATGTGCTCATAATTATTTACCTAACTTATCAATTCATAAATGATAAGGATGTACAAGTATTAAGTGATCAACATATCATCTCATCCACAAGTTCACTTACTCTCACTACACTAATCCTAGAAGAAAGAACAACCAAAGGACTCCGTCCAAAGACTTCAGACATCCGAAAAGATATCTGCAAAGGTGTACAACTGCACCCACACGGAGACCAAGGACGAACCTCCATGCCCGTTCTCAGGTAAGGGTTGCCTCGAGGTTCTGGCCTATCCTCAATGTGGCCTTCCAACCCAAGAATAGATATTTAATTTGGTGGTGAAGAAAAATGCTCTCAAACAACTTATTTAATTAGATATTCAAATATTGTCACCTCTATTAGGATTTCTCTAGCCAAGGATAAAGAGCGAGGTTGGCCCTTAGAGTGCACATAATATATAAATAAGTCGTTAGAGAATAGAAAGATATATAAAGTTATTTTTATTTAATAGCTCTCCACAATGTGATTTAAAAAATGAGTTTAAGAGAACTCTTAAAGAAGCTCTAAAACTGTTGCACCCGCTCACTACTACTTCTCGCATGGGGGAGATTTTTTCCCTCACGCTAGTACCACGTCACCCCTTGCCCTGTTTGAAAGGTCCCTAGTACGGTTTTAGTAATTGAGTGACAACCTAGGCAGACTAATGTGTTTAAATGTGATATACACATGTAATTAGTCCACAGGTACACTTGTGTGAGCAACATATGTCATGACCGTGAAGATGGCTTGGAGTTGTTCCGAGGCTCACTATCGGGGACCTAATACCGGGGTACCCAGTGAGGTGGAATTAATAACCATCAAACATTGACGCTTCCGATCAGACAAGAATGCTACTACGCTTCTTGCCCGAACAACGGAAGATTGGTTCCGCCTCCCCCGACCCCTGAGGGCTGGCTCCGCCTCGCTCGACCCCTGAGGGCTAGCTCCGCCTCGCCCAACGGCTGAGGGCTGGCTCCGCCTCACCCAAGGGCTGCGGGCTGGCTCCGCACCACCCAACGTCCGAGGGCAGGCTCCGCCTCGCCCGATGGCTGAGGGCTGGCTCCATCTCGCCTAATGGCTATGGGCTGGCTTTGCCTCGCCCGACGGCTAAGGGCAAGCTCTGCCCCACCCGATAATCGCACCCTGCTCCTCATGATGACGAGCACAGGGTACGACAGGACAATCGGGTCAACCACAATACCAAGGCCATCCCCTACATGCCTGCAGGAAGGTACTGTCAGGATACGATGGGACAGGCGCTTTAGGCCATTTCCGACCTAACAGGGCCCGAACAGTGTTGTAGGCGTCGACTTTTGTCCCATAGTGTTCTAGGCGCCGCCATCAGCCCTCGGACGTGGATACTAACATGAGCATACGACAACCACTATGATCCAAGACAGAGCTCACATCATCTACAGTGATGGACGTATGGTCACTTCCCCGTCTACTCCTCGAAGGGTCACAGCTCGGCTCTCTGACACACCGCACCGTTCGCTAGTGTAGGATGGGACGCACCCACTTGCTGAAAGAGGCCAGGGCACGGCCCTATAAGGATCAGCGAACACGCCATTCCTGACACGTTCTACCATGATAGCAGGACAGGAACAGGGGAAAAGGAACACCTGGCTCCCTCGAAGGACCTTCTCTACCTTTGGGTTTTTCCTCTGTCTTCCATCTGTAAACCCCTGCTCCCCCCTTGGTCTATAAAAGGGAGGGCAGGGCACCCCACTAAAGGGGGATCATTTTTTACAGAGAACAATGGACCGATCGCTCTCAAGACACGAGACGACAAATCGACTCCACTCAGCACACAGTCAAGCAGCAACCTAGCTCTTGGCGTCCTTTCGACCTTTCCATCAGAGACTTGGGACTTGTCCCTCTCTCGACCATTTGTACCCCCTACTATAAACCTTTTTCTGGTACTAATAACATGAGCAGCAGCAAACTGGACGTAGGGACATTCTGCTCGAACCATTATAAACCTTGTGTCCTTTAGTACACCATCCAAGCCTAATGCGCAACAATTATAAATTCACTAGTTGGTGTTTGTTCGAAACATCGACAGTTGGCGCGCCAGGTAGGGGCCTTTGCACGTTCCAAATCAGGCCTCGGATGGCTAACCACGCAATCAGCTGGGTCCTGGGCACACACGTGCATTTCGGTGACCAGGACTTCATCATCACGGTGGGAGGAGAATTGGCGTTGGCCCACGCCGCCATCCGATCTCTCCCCTCCATTGGCTTCAACTATGGGAGACTTGAGCGCTGGCCCAGTGTTTTCCTTGGACCCTAGCCATCCAGGGAGGACCCGCGCTGCCTCACCCTGTCTCCGCGACCTCCGCACAGAGCGCCCCGATGGCGCTTCCGTTCGGTCTCCGCAACGCCACGACGATCGTTAGCCACCTTGTGGCACAACGCACGGTCTCGCCCCCTCGCGAACAACGAGTTCATGGGAATGATCAAAAGCATCACGGAATCCCTCCATGGCCTCCTCGCGGAGGGGCCAGGGTCGGACTCTAGCTATGACTCCAACAAGGAGAGCCACCACCCCTCCCAGGAATGTTTCATGGCGAATACCTCTGAGGGACACGTCGAAAGCGTCTCCATAGAGGAGGCTACCCCAGCAGGCAACCTCGGTGGCAAAACCGAAGGAGATATAGCGGCCCCACCTTGCGTAGGGGTGGAGCAGCTGAGAGGCCGAAAGTGGGAGATCAACGAAGCCGGACAACAGCTTGTTCAGGAATACGCGGAAGTCGATCGGGAGATCGAACGCCGTAGAGACGGTGGGCGTGCACGCGTCGTGGCCTGTGATGTGAACCAAAGGATCATCACCGACAATGAGACCCTTCCTCACTTCACTTGGGCAAGCCAGAACATCGCCGCCGCAATGACCTTGCTTCATGGCCTTCCAGAGGCCGCAACGCCCAAGGATCGTCGGGCCCACTACAAAATTCGCACGCTGCTTGAGTGTGCGGTGGCATAGCAAGCGGAGAGCTCATTGTCTCGATGACGTGAGCTCGACACCAGCCAGCGCAAGCCCTCGGTGCGCCCCACCAGGGACGCATCAGTCCACTAGGCTCCACAAGGTGGCGGGCAGCGTGCTGCGGCCCAAATACATCAGCGTCTCGGCCGTAACCGCGACGCACGCAGCACCATCGATGCCCATAGACGCACCTACAGTGACCCAAGGGAAGGAGCCCATCGTGGCTATCATCCTCGACGTGGTGGACGCTATGATAGCGGCGAGGACCGGAGCCTAAGCCCTGGCCTACCAGGGCCCCAGGCCTTCAGCCGGCACATCCTCAACGCTGCATTCCCACCAAGGTACCGGCCACCTACCAATATCCCTAAGTACTCTGGGGAGACAAACCCTAGACTTTGGCTTGAAGACTATCGGCTTGCCTATCAAGCCGGTGGCATGGATAACGATGATTTCATTATCCGCAACCTTCCACTGTTCTTGCCCAATTCAGCATGAGCGTGGTTGGAGCACCTGTCGTCCGACGCAATCCAGAGTTGGGCGGATTTGAAGGAGATCTTTGTGGGAAACTTCCAGGGCACATACAAGTGCCCTGGGAACCCATGGGACCTCAAGAATTGCTACAAGAAGGCTGGTGAGACCCTCTGCGGGTACATCCGACGCTTCTCCCGATAGTGCAACGAGCTCCCCAATGTTGCCGATGCTGACGTGATAGGAGCCTTCCTGTCCAGGACGTCCTGTGAGTCCTTGGTTCATAAGCTAGGACGCAAGGGCCCACGGACCACCAAGGAGCTCCTAGACATTGCCACCAACCATGCCTTAGGAGAAGAGGCGGTTGGAGCAATCTTAGATCACCTCGAGGGCAAGGCAAGGCAGGACGAGGGCATCGGCGAGGGCACCTCCAATCATTCCGCCAAAAGGAAGAATAAGAAGCAACGGCGCGAGGACTCACTTGTGGCCGCTGCTGACCGCAAGGGTGGTCGGAAGCCCATGGAGGGCACTCTGAACCACTTCGAACAATTACTCTAGGGCCGTGCCCAAACCATGCCTTTCCTGTTAAGCATCTTCTCATGGACTACAGCCTCATGAGGCGGTTCTTGTCCAGAGGCTCTAGCAAAGGGGAGCAGGGTAAGAATCCTCCTCCCACTACGGATGACGCCGAGGAGAAGGACGATGGTTTTCCAATGCCGGACGACTGCCTTATGATCTTTGGTGGATCAGTGGCCTACGGCTCCAAATGCCATCAGAAGGTCACACGCCGCGAAGTCTACATGGCCCAACCAGCCACACCTCTCTTCCTCCGATGGTCAGAGTCCGCCATAACCTTTGATCGGACTAACCATCCGGATACCGTCCCACACCCTAGGAGGTATTTGCTTGTGGTTGACCTAATCGTCGATCCAAAGCGACTCACCAAGGTACTGATGGACGGAGGCAGTGGCCTCAACATCATGTATGCCAAGACGCTCGATGAGATGGGCGTCGACTGGACAAACCTCCGCCCAACCCGAGCACCTTTCCACGACATCGTGCCTGAGAAACAGGCCATACCACTGGCGTAGATCGACCTGCCCATCACCGTCGGGGATCAGTTCAATTATAGGACTGAGACCCTCACCTTCGAAGTGGTTGGGTTCCCCGAAACCTTCCATGCCATCCTAGGATGTCCATGCTATGCGAAGTTCATGGCCGTCCCCAATTACACATACCTCAAGCTAAAGATGCTGGGCCCCCATAGGGTCATCACCATTAGCACCTCCTTCTAGCGCACCTACGAGTGCGAGGTCGAGTGTTGTGGCCACGCCACGACAATCGTCGCCTCTGGAGAACTCATCACCCTCAAAGAGGAGGACGTCGAAGGAACGCCCGACGTGAAGAAATCGACTGGGTCATTCGAATTGGCAAAGGGCTTCAAGGAGGTCCTCATAGATCCCAGCAGCTCTGAGGGTAAAATGGTATGCATTGGTACCACGCTTTCCTCCGAATAGGAAAGCACGCTCGTCGACTTCCTCCATGGTAATAATGACATCTTTGCGTGGAAACTCTTGGATATGCCAGGCATTCCGAGGGAGGTCGCCGAGCATACCTTGAAGATCCATCTAGGCTCCAAGCCGGTGAAGCAACACTTGTGTCGCTTCGACGAGGAGAAACGCAGGGCCATCGGCCAAGAAATAGCCAAACTCTTGGCGGCTGGATTCATCAGGGAAGTACACCACCCAGAGTGGTTAACTAATCCCATATTTGTACGAAAGAAAGGCGAAAGGTTGGGACAAAAAACTCTCTTCTTTCCCCTATTTAATGCAGATGGGAAATTGATGCTGACGGGAATCCGAGGGGACGCGCCTGAACCGACGGGACGCGCTCTAGTCGACAAGACATCGCCTGGTCAAACAGGACGTTGCCTGGGCATGGCCCACCACTAATGTGTGCCCAGCGTAAGAATCAGGGCACACCCGCATGTTGGCGACTCCCCACTTCCCCAGGTAGGACCATGGAACGACCTGATGATGGAACCCCCATCCAGGGGGGGCCAACGGGCCTCCTGGGTCAATCGAACAGCCTAGGTAAATCGGCAAACGAACGACCGCTGAAAGATAAGCACCTCAGTTTAATTACTTTAAGTGTTAAATTACCGAGCTTCCGACCCTAGCAACGGCAGGGGCACGGACATCGCTCAGGGGCTGCCGAGAATATCTACTTGTTTAGACGTCCTCATCACCTGACCCCTCCTTACGTTTAAAAAAAAGACATGGGGTGTGGGTGCAAAACTTTGAGTAGAACTGGACGAACCGCTAGACCCTATGCCTCGACAGCTACGGTGTTTTTGTTCACCAGCATAATCGAATTCACTATTCCCTCGCATCGAACAGAGCTAGGGGAGAAAAACTGTGATGAGCCCCAGCGGCCTTGCCCGACCCCACTCAGAAGCGGATAGGGACATCTTGACCTTTCTTGTTCGATTCTAACCTTGAGCCAAAACCTATAGAATCTCTAACGCGGAGAGGCCAATAGGCCACCTGAGCCTATCGAATGGCTTAGGCATCTGTCGGGAGGCAGGTTAAGAAGTAGTGGAATGCCACATGAGGGCTCTGCCGAGCCCATCAGCAAATGATGGACCCGAATTTCACATGAACATACCCATTAGCGAGCTCATTGAGCGCGACACTCGAGCCATCGAGGCAAGTGTCGTCAACTCAGCCCCTCCGGTTGCGGAAACCAAGGATGGGGTGACACGTGAAACATGGCTGACCCCTATCAGACCCTAAGGGGCTCGGAGGCTCAAGCCGCTCGATCCAAGATCGAGAGATTGAGGTTCGAAGCCTGACTCACAAAGGGTCCGAGGCCACCTCACGTCAAACAAGAGCTAGGGGAGAAAACGCAGATGAGCCTCAGCGGCCTTTGCCTAACCTGCATTGAGGCGGATAGGGTCATCTCAACCTTCTAAGTTCAATCCAGCCTCTTGCCAAGCCCATAGAATCCTCATTGAGGGGAGTCTATTGGAAGGCAGGTCAAGGAGCAATGGAACACCACCGGAGAGCTTTGCCGACCCTATCGCAAAGCAATAGGATTGAATTCTATTCGAACATCCCTGTTAGCGAGCTCATCAGGCATGTCACTCGAGCCGTCGAGGCAAGCGATGCCGCCTCAACCCCTCTAGTTGCGGAAACCATGGATGGGGTGACAGTCACAAAACAAACCGACCCTTGACCAAACCCCAACCACACGTGGGGGCTCAGGGAAGGCCGGGCCAGCAGTGAGACCAATCGCATCGTCATGGAATGATTGCCAAAATCCTAAGTAAGGGGCAGATGCAAATACAAGAGTAAGTTCACTGCCCTCGCTTTGGTCTCCAGTGACATTCGGCCCTAGCGACCGCAAGGGGTCGAATCTCACTCAGGGGCTAATAAAGGTACGAATACCTCCTTTTTTCAAAACAGTCATTGCATCAGACCTTTTCCTCACGTCGAGACTGGCGGCAAGGTTTGTGGGAACAGATAAACAAGCACGCCTGGTAAGACTGCAAAAAGCCCATGCCCCAATGACTATGGTAACTCTGCTCACTAGCACAATCAAAATTTCCCCTTATACACCTCGGGCCCTACAGTCTTAACGAGCAGAAGGGTCAGATCGCATAAACCTTTTTTCTCAATTGCAAAAGAGAAGAAAGTAAGCTCAAACGAACAAAACAAATTATGAAACGAAACTATTTTCGGACACCAAAATACCGACACTTGTCCACATATTACAGATAAATGTTTATCAAACTTATTCAACTAACTACTTCCTCGGAGGGAGAACTATGCCTTTCAGCCTATTCGCCAAGTTCCACGCAATGGGAGTCACCGCCTTCTCAATCTCATCTAGCTCAGAGTTTTTTGTAGCTAGGCGTGAAGCTGAGGCTCATTACCTCTAGGTTAACCTCCTGGTCATAATAAGAGTGGGCAATAGCAAAGGCTTGGGTGATCCCGGCGTGAAAGGCATTCACCTCAAGCTGGCCCACCCACGTCGTGATATCCACTGCACGAGCCACGAGTGAGCTGGTTTCCTCCTACCGCGCCACCCCAAGGTCATCGAAGACCACCCTGACGGTGGCACGCAGGAGATTGTGCTCATCACTCTTAGCTTGAAGAATCCCCCGTACCTCGGCGAGCTCCATGCCCAGCCCGGTAGAAACGTTCTTGGCCTCCAGCCTTTGGGTCACGGTGACTCCAAGATTTGGCCGGAGTGAGTTGACCACCTGACATGCCTCGTCACACTCTTGGATGACCTAGTCGCACTCCTCATGGACCATGCCATGCTTCGACTAGAGTCTTTCTATGGTCTGGCGTAGCTCATCTCGCTCCCTACGCAGCCGGGCGATCTCCCCGGTGTCCTAATTCACCCTCTGTTGTAGGACCGTGGACCTTTCCTCGGCCCTCAGCTTGAGATCATACTCCGTCTCTAGCTCAGCCAGGAGGTTGATGGCCCACTGGCTGGCCTCGGCATCCTTTTGGAGCATCTCATCCTGGTCCTTTCGGACCCTGGCGGCCGCCTCCTCATCCCACTGTACCCTCACCGACAGATCCTGGAACATCTCATGGATCTCCTCCACGTCCCGACGGGCCTCGCCTTCCCACTATTGGGCGACAGCAAGCTGGGCGCTCACATCTCCATGCAGCCAGGCCTCCTCGATGAGGCGGTCCCATTCCACCTTCTACTCACAGAGGAACTAGGATTTCCCCGGGCTACGAGCAATAAGGGACTGAAAAGAAGACCAGTATTAGAAATACAAAAATACAAGAATACATGAAGAAAAGAAGAAAGCGAGAGGGAAGATCAAGGGCATACCCAGCCAGTGGGAATGATGACATCACATAGGACACCCCTGGCTAGGCTCAAGGCATCCATCATGGCCAAGAACCCAATGTCGAGACTCTCCCGCTCCATGCTCTCGAAAGCATCATCGAGCGAGAAGAGAGTTGACATGGGATCCTGAGGCGCCATCCACCGGAGCGACGGCTCACCCCACGCGAGCGACCCCTCGCTTGTCCTCTCCACCACCACCACTACGCTCGGGGACCCTCCATCCATGTCCCCCTCCGTCTGGCCCACCTCGGGTGCCGCCACCTAGGCCGCCGGTGGCATTGATTGTGCTGCTCCCTCTGGCACCGCCGTGGCTGCGTCCGGCTGCTCCTGACTTGGCGTGGTCATGGCCACCTCCGCTTGCGACATTGGGGATAGGAGGTGCCACAAGCGTGGGCAGCGGCTCCATCCCCTCCAATGTAGGCAGCGGAGTCACTTCCATCGTCGTCTGCTCGGCGACCCCCGAGGGCGCTTCTTCAGCCCCGGCGCTCGCCTGACCCACCGAGGGCATGGGCGCCACTGCTGGCGGTGCCTAACCGGCCAACGAGGCCACAACATCGGCTCCGCTCCTTCCCAAAACAGGAGCGATGTCAGGCAACGACACCCGTTCCGCCTAAAGAGCGACACTCTTCTTAGGCACCAGCACTAAGGAACGGCCTCGTTGCAAGAGTCTGCAAAAGGTTAAAAGGCATAAGGTCACACCAAAAAATAGAAAAACAGAGGAATCGGTGACTTACTCCAGCGCTGTTGGGCGGTAGGGACGTTTTGGGGACAACCCCCTAGTTTCCTGCCCCAACTCGCCTGCCCCTTGCTCCTGAGCAGAGGGGCTCATCTCCCTTATCTCCAAGGGCATGGCGACGGAGCCACCCCTCTCTATTGGTGCCTCAGGTGTGGCAGCAGATCCGCTCGCCCCATTAGCTCGTGGCGTGCGGCAGCGGAGCCATCCCCCTCCACCGATGCCTCGGGCGAGGCAGTAGATCTGCCTCCCCCCATCCACCGGTCCTCCACCGGCACCCTAGGCACGGCGGCAGCTCCGTCCACTCCTGCCAGTCCCAAGGACGGGCTGACGGTTTGGCCCGCCTCCGCCGGCCTCACGGACTCACTTCCCCCACGTGGAATAGGGAAGGGTCCCTACATCGACAGTTGGGTGTCTGTTAGCAGATCCTCACCCTCTAGGACATCCCAATCCACGTCGACTACTACCTCATCAAACTACTCATCGTCATCATCGTCACTGCCTGCCTTCTCTCCTCAATCTCGTGCTTGCTGCTTCCATAGCATCTTCTTCTTCTTCTTGAGCTCTCCCGTCCCCCTATCCCACTCCACCGTGGTGCGATTCGCTGTCGCTAGGATCTAGTCCTTTGATAGTGGAGCCAGGCTATCCCCGAGAACAAGTCTCTATGGCTGATCCCGCTATCCCAAGGTCAGCATCAAGGGGTTGGGAATTCAAGGAAAAAGGAGACACGGGGGAAAAGAACTTACAAAATCGATGAACCCTGGTTTCTAGCCGCATTGGGGAATGCCCTGGCACTAGATACACGAAATCAAGAACAGTGCTGGCGTTGTCCTTCATAGGCTCCATCGCCTCCTTGATGCACTGTGCCACTTTTGTGGGGGGAGCGCTTCATCGACAAGCGTTGTCCCTTCGAGCGACGCCACGGGCGCCATCAGGTATAGGGGAAGCATGCGACTCATCAGTGGCACCACCCTCCATGTGTGGTAGGCACTGATGATCTCTGATCCCTTCACACCCCTCTCCTTTAGAATTTGGAGGGCGACAAGATGGTCCTTGATCCTCCACTTGTCTTTGTCTGGGACACCCCACTACCACGACCCTGGGACCTCTTCGACAATGCACCCGAAGAACACTGGCAAGGGGGTGGCAATGTTGTCATTGATGTAAAACCAAAGCGAATGCCACCCCTTGTTGGAGGTCGATAGACACATCGACGGGTATTCGTTCACCCGGTTGTTGCGGAGGTGAATGCTGGCGCATCCCATCGGCACGCTCAGCTCTTGCTTCCCAACCCGCTTCTTCGATAGGTTGACGGTGAAGGGATACTGCCACAGATCGAAGTGGGGACTAATCCCTAGGAACCCCTCACACAGGGTGACAAACACCACAATGTGTTGGACCCCATTGGGAGTCAGGTGCTGTAGCTCCACCTGGTAATAATCCAACAGCCCCTAGAGGAACTTGTGAGCAGGTATGGTGAATCCCCACTCATGGAAGTGAGCAAAGGACACGACATACCCCTCTGGCAGTGATGGCACATCCTCATCACCGGGCAGCCACCACTCCTAAGCGGCGGTCAGTGGGTGAAGGAGGCTAGAGCGAACGAGTCCCTCCACACGCTGAGGGGGGATGTTGGATCTGCACCATGGCTCCATCAAAATGATTGGGAGGGGGTGGATGCGAGATTAACGGTGGCTATGATGCGGATGCGAGCTTAACGGCAGTTACAATGTGAGTGCAGGAGGACTCAGGCAATTGGCGGTGGAGGTTGTCGATGCGAAGGTGAGGAGGCAAGGTACAAAACCCTGGGGGTGAACCCCTTGGTTTTATTGGGGTGATGGATGCGAGAAGAGCAACCACCCACCTAGGTCTCCGAGCCTACCATGATACATCGTCGTGTCACATCGCAGGACACGCGTCCGCGATCCCTATCCTTTCCCACCAAAATCGTGCTGAACGTTTCGCCTTCCCTAGGCAGACTAGGACTCTTTTCCCACAGAGGGGATATGGGTCATAAAGCTTTTCTCTAGCCTCCCTAGGCCTAGGGGTTCGAGGGCTGAACCAACAATCTCGATAGCCATCCCAATGAGGGATGTGCCCATGAGCGGCCAGAACTTAGGCACACAAGCCTCAAGGGAACCTCGATGCGCAAACAAATCTCAACTGGGCTGACCTTGGATGAATCCCCACAAACGGGATACCAGGGTTCCCCTTAAACTGTCTAGTTTACAAAAACCCAATCTCACAACCATACCCACGAAGGGTCCAAAATTACCCCCCGGGTGATTCTATCCAAATCACCCAGGGGCTACACCAGATGGGTGCGCTCATGCGCACCCTTTGATGAACCAAAATACCCCCCGGGTGATTCTGCCCAAATCACCCGGGGGCTCAGGGGCTACACCCATTGGGTGCGCTTGTGCGCACCCTCTGGCAAGTCAAAACACCCCCCGGGCGATTCTATCTGAATCACCTAGGGGCTCAAGGGCTACTGTCGAGGACCTAATACCGGGGTACCCAGTGAGGTGGAACTAATAACCATCGAACATTGACACTTCTGATCAGACAAGAACGCTACTATGCTTCTTGCCTGAACGACGGAAGATTAGTTCTGCCTCCCCATAGCCCTAAGGGCTGGCTCCACACCACGTGACATCTGAGGGCTGGCTCCGTCTCGACCGATGGCTGTGGGCTAGCTCAGCCTCGCTCGACGGCTAAGGGTAGGCTTTGCCCCACCCGACGATCACACCCTGCTCCTCATGATGACGAGCATAGGGTACGACAGGACATTCGGGTCAACTACAATACTGAGGGCCATCCCCTGCATGCCTGCAGGAAGGTACTGTCAAGATATGACGGGACGGGCGCTTTAGGCCATTTCCGACCTAACAGGGCCCGAACAGTGTTGTAGGCGCCAACTTTTGTCCCACAGTGTTGTAGGCGCCGCCATCAGCCCTCGAACGCGGATACTAACACGAGCATACGACAACAACTATGATCCAAGACAGAGCTCACATCATCTACAGTGACGGACGCATGGTCACTTCCCTGTCTACTCCTTGAAGGGTCATAGCTAGGCTCTCTGACACGCCGCACCATCTGCCGGTGTAGGATGGGATGCACCCACTTGCTGAAAGAGGCTAGGGCACGGCCCTATAAGGATCAGTGAACATGCCATTCCTGACATGGTCTGCCATGATAGCACGATAGGAATAGGGGAAAAGGAAGATTCGGCTCCCTCTAAGGACCTTCTCTACCTTTGGTTTTTTCCTCTATCTCCCATCTGTAAACCCCTACTCCCCCCTTGGTCTATAAAAGGGAGGCAGGGCACCCCACTAAAGGTGGATCGATTTTTTACAGAGAACAATGGACCGATCGCTCTCAAGACACGAGACAACAAATCGATTCCACTCAACACACAGTCAAGCAGCAACCTAGCTCTTGGCATCCTTTCAACCTTTCCATCAGAGACTTGGGACTTGTCCCTCTCTCTCGACCGTTTGTACCCCCCTACTATGAACCTTTTTCTGGTACTAATAACACGAGCAGTAGCAAATTAGATATAGGGACATTCTGCCCGAACCAGTATAAACCTTGTGTCCTTTAGTACACCATCCGAGCCTAACGCGCAACAATTATAAATTCACTAGTTGGTGTTTGTTCGAAACACCGACACTCACACATGTGATGAAGGAGCTCATTGCATATGAGACATGACATTGAGTCATGTGACTAAGGTAGAGAAGATCAAGACAAGACATGGCTTGATGGACCGGTTGCAAGTGTGAACAGGAAGTTAGAGGCTTTGAAGCAATAGACCGCGTGGCGGTGAAGCTTGAGCAAGACTTGGCACCGATGGACGAAGGGAACGGTGAAAAGCAAGTGAGGTCAAGATCGATGAACCAATAAAATCATGTGATGATATGAAGTGGATCATATCATTTGTTGATCGTGTTGGTGCATGTGTTGCATCGACATCGGATGAGATGAAATGGAATGCGCAAGGCAAAGGTATATTTGTAGGGTATTTTATTTCACTGGTCAAAGGTTGTGAAGAGAAGTGCATAACTTGGTTTAGAATAGAGGGTCGTACTATCAAGAGGGGCAAACTTGTTTGCATATCGATCATCTAGTGTCACTCGAGTGATCTAACTTTGCATTGTTGCTAGGATCGAGTGGCGTGGTGAATTGAGTGACTAATCCTTTGAAAAATGTTTGTGAAATGCTAACACATAAGCACATGGTGTTGTACACTTGGTGGTGTTGGCACATTTGCAAAGGAGAAGTTGTTGGAGTTGAAACGGATCAACTTGGTGAAGAAAAGGAGGAGATTAGGGAGGACTGGACCCTGGCAGCTGGGCGACTGGACTCTGCCGTGACGAGTCCAGTGGCTAACCCTACCTGGCCAGGGATGACCGGACCCTGAGGTCGCACAAGGATCGGACCCTGATCCATGGGTCTGGTTGCTCAGCGATCGATGGCGCTGGGACGCGTGGCGAGCAACGCATGATCAGACCCTAGGGGTGTGTCCAGTCATGATCGACCGGACTCGGTCTGATCGTGGTTGGAGCTCTCGGTGTGGATTTGGACCATGATCGGAGTCTGGCAGTGGTGGGTCCAGTCCTGCTATGTGCGCATGGTGGTGTGACCGAACTCTGCTTGGCGGGTCCGGTCCTACTGTAGAGGTGCGTTCGATCCTATTTTGCGGGGGGCGCGAACTAGCCGTTGCGGAGCAATGGTAGGCTTCGAATCCTGGGGACACGTGGCAAAGATCCAAGGATCGAACCCTGTGAACAGTAGGGTCCGGTCGGTGTTGAGGGTCCACCCGGACCCTGCGTAGAGGGGTTTTTGAGCAATGGCTCTTTTCTCCCTTGGGCTATAAAACCAAGCATTGGCCGGCCTTGGTGGCTTGTGTAGGTGTGCTTGGGAGCCCTCTAACTCACATATGCTTGATAGTGATCATCCAATTGAGTGTAAGTGCGATTCTAGTGCGATGCATTGTGAGAGTGCATCGAGTGGCACTAGGGTGATCGAGTTGCAAGCCAATGGTGCTTGTTACTCTTGGAGGTTGCCGCCTCCTAGACGGCTTGGTGGTGGTCTCCGTTAAAGCACGTAGAGAAGATTGTCCAGAGAAGATTGATATAGCTACATCATGTGATGATTTGATCATTGAGAGCATTGAGCAAAGTTCTAGTAGCAAGGGCAAGCAAGTGGTTGAGGCCGATGATTATGATGAGTTTGTCAAGCTCAAGAATGACAATGAAAAGCTTAAGAAAGATCTTGAAGAGATCAAAAGTCATAACACCATTGTGCTAGAAACTCTTAATCATGATGGTGAGTTGATGCCTGAGAATGAGAAGCTCAAAGAAGAAAACAAGAAGCTTAAGGAAGAGAAAAACAATGATGCTCTTAAGGAAGAGAACAAGAAGCTCAAGTTGGAGAAAGAGCATCTCAAGATTGGATTGAGCAAGTTCACTAGAGGCAAGTATCTTCAAAGTGAGCTACTAATGAACACCATCATGAAGATGGATAGAAGTGGCATTGGGTACATGGCAAACAAAGAGAAGAAGGCTCAAGCTCAACAACAACAAAAGCCAAAGCCAAACAAGTGTTTTGAGTGTGGACAAGAAGGCCACTTTGCTCATGAGTGCCAAACTCCACCACCACAACCCTTGCCCAAGCATGCTAGACCTTTTGCCTTCAATGCTCACTACATGCTTAGAAAGGATTCTAGTAGAAAGATGAAAGTCATGTTCTTAGGACCTCCCAACAAGAATAGGCCTAAGAAAATTTGGGTTGCTAAGTCACTTGTTGAGAAGGTGAAGGGCCCTCAACAAGTTTGGGTTCCTAAAGCTTGATCTCTTGTGTGTAGGTGAACTACAAGACTAGTGGAAGTCATTGGGTTATTGATAGTGGTTGCATACAACATATGACCAGTGATCCTCATATGTTCACCTCACTAGATGAAGAAGTAGATGGACAAGAAAGAATCACATTTGGAGATAACTCAAAGGGCAAGGTTAAAGGATTGGGCAAAGTGGCAATATCAAATGATCATTCTATCTCAAATGTGCTATATGTTGCTTCATTGAGCTTCAACTTGCTATCCGTTGGACAATTGTGTGATCTTGGCTTCCAATGCTTGTTCACCGAGAAGAAAGTTGTTGTATCTAAGAAGGATGATGATCAAGTGATATTCAAAGGATTTAGATACAACAACCTATATCTAGTGGATTTCACCTCCGAAGATGCAAATTTGAAGACTTGCCTATTCACCAAAACAACACTTGGGTGGCTATGGCATAGAAGACTTGCTCATGTTGGGATGAGCTCACTCAAGAAGCTAATGAAGAATGATTTGGTGAGAGGGTTGAAGGACATAAAGTTTGAGAAGGACAAGCTTTGTAGTGCATGTCAAGCCGGCAAGCAAGTTGCAAATACTCATCCAACCAAAGCTTTCATGTCAACCACAAGAGTGCTAGAACTCCTTCACATGGATTTATTTGGACCAACAACATACAAGAATTTGGGAGGAAATCTTTATTGTCTTGTGATTGTTGATGACTATTCAAGATACACATGGGTATTCTTCCTTCATGACAAATCCAAAGTTACATCTTGCTTCAAGAAGTTTGCCAAGAGAGCACAAAATGAGTATGAAGTGAAGCTCAAGAAGATTAGAAGTGACAATGGGAAGGAATTTGACAACACAAACATAGAATCCTATTGTGATGAAGTTGGAATCAAGCATGAGGTCTCCACAACATATACTCCTCAACAAAATGATGTAGTTGAGAGAAAGAACCGGACATTGATCACTCTTGCAAGAACAATGCTAGATGAGTACAACACCCCTGAAGCTCTATGGGTGGAAGCTATCAACACCGCTTGCTATGCATCCAACCGCCTATTCCTTCAAAAGTTCCTTGGCAAGACACCTTATGAGTTGCTCAATGGGAAGAAGCCGGACATCTCCTTCTTTAGGGTGTTTGGTTGCAAATGCTACATCTACAAGAAGCGGTAACACCTAGGGAAGTTTCAAAGACATTGTGATATTGGTTTTCTTGTTGATTACTCATCAAAGTCCAAAGCATATAGAGTATTTAATCATGACACTAGCTTGGTTGAAAAAACATATGATGTGGAATTTGATGAATCTAACGGCTCCCAAGGAGCACATGAGAATCTTGATGATGTAGGTGATGAACCATTGAGGGAGGCTATGAGGAACATTCCAGTTGGAGACATCAAGCCTAAAGATGATGTATAAGTGATTGATCCACCTTCTTCATCAAGTGTGCCACAAGATGATGATAAAGATAGGAGAGTAGAAAATGAAGACACCCATGTCTCCCATGATCAAATAGTGGTACAAGCACAAGATGTTGATGCTCCACAACCTCCTCCTCAAGTGGTCAATAGAAGAAATACACCTCTACTACAAGATCATCCACAAGATCTCATCACAGGGAGTCCATCAAAGGGTGTAATAACTCGCTCACAAAAACTTGCTTCATTTATTGCTCATCACTCTTTTGTCTCTTGCTATGAGCCTACCAAGGTAGAAGAAGCTCTTCAAGATCCCGATTGGATAAATGTCATGCATGAAGAGTTGAACAACTTCACCCGAAATGAAGTTTAGACTCTTGAAGAGCGTCCAAAAGGTGCAAGAGTCATTGGAACAAAGTGGGTGTTCCGCAACAAGCAAGATGATCAAGGCGTAGTTGTGAGGAACAAGGCAAGACTAGTTGCAAAGGGGTTCTCTCAAGTTGAAGGATTAGATTTTGGAGAGACCTTTGCACCAGTTACAAGACTAGACGCCATTCATTGTCCAAGGCATTATATGGGCTTAAGCAAGCCCCAAGAGCTTGGTATGAGCATCTTCGAGACTTCCTCATTGAGAAGGGCTTCACCATCGGGGAGGTCGACACCATACTATTCACCAAGAAGCTTGATAGACACATCTTCATTTGTCAAGTGTATGTTGATGATATCATCTTTGGATCATCAAATGAAAATTCTTGCAAAGAGTTTGGTGAATTAATGTCAAAGGAGTTTGAGATGTCAATGATTGGAGAGCTTATATTCTTTCTTGGTTTTTAAGTCAAACAAATGAGAGAAGGGATTTTCATCTCTCAAGAGAAATATACCAATGATCTTCTCAAGAGATTTAAGATGGATGAATGTAAGCTAATCAAAACACCAATGCCAACTAATGGACATCTCGACCTAGATGAGAGAGGTAACACGGTTGATCAAACTCACTACCGCTCTATGATTGGTAGCTTGCTATATTTAACCGCATCTTGGCCCGACATCATGTTTAGTGTGTGTATGTGTGCTAGATTTTAAGCTAATCCTAAGGAAACTCATTTAATTGCTATAAAAAGAATCCTTAGGTATCTTAAGCACACACCAAGCATTGGCCTTTGGTATCCCAAAGGAGCTATATTTGAGTTAGTTGGCTATTCCGATTGGGATTATGCCGGTTGCAAAGTTGATAGAAAAAGCACAACCGGAGGGTGCCATTTGCTTGGTAGATCACTTGTGTCTTGGTCCTCCAAGAAGCAAAATAGTATGGCTTTGTCCACCGCCGAAGCGGAATACATTGCCGTGGGTGCTTGTTGTGTACAAATACTTTACATGAAACAAACTTTGCTAGACTATGGTGTAGTTCTAGATAAAGTACCTCTTTTGTGCGATAATGAAAGTGCGGTAAAACTTGCAAATAATCTGGTTCAACACTCTCACACCAAGCATATAGATAACTGCCATCACTTTCTTAGAGATCATATTGCTAAAAATGATATATCGTTAGAAGGTGTAAGGACCGAGGATCAATTGGCGGATATCTTCACTAAACCGCTAGATGAGGTGACTTTTTGTCGATTGCGGAATGAGCTCAATATTCTTGATTTTAGTAACTTCACTAAAAATGAGCTTGTGTTGTCCCTTGCATTGCATTGTAATATACAACATGTTTAATTTTTGGTAATGCATATAGGGCTTGTCTAACATGGTTAAGATAACCGCCGTAAAGCGTGTGAAGAAGCTTAACCTTGGATCAAACTTGACAAGCAACTAGATTTATCTTCAAGTATTGCATTGCATATGCATGAATGTTGTTTTATTGTTTATCTTCAATTGCCCTCTTATTGCCTATTTTCATAAAAAGAATAATATCCTAAGGCAAAATATTTTTGAAAAATATGAGGGTTTGAGAGAGGTCACTCACATCAGTCCCAATTGGTGTTTATTTGGATCTTATTAGAGTTGGGACTTAATTGGGAACAGACAGCACGAAGGACTTTGAAGATTCGCTGGAAAAGGAGTGACCGAACACTGCACCGGACTCTGATATCTAGCGTCCGGTCAGTTCACAGGAGGTGAACCTGTTGCGAAGGAGTGACCGGACGCTGAAACCGTGTTCTCCCAGCGTCCGGTTAGATGGTGATCCAGCGTCTGGTCGATCGAAGACAATGATGGCAGCTTGCATCGGACTCTGGCTGCGTCCGATCAGTGTCCATCAGACGCGTTTGGTCGTGATTCCAGGGGATTTGGACCACTCTAGAATCGACCGAACGTTGGGTGGTAGCGTCCGGTCGCTGCCACTAGAGTGTCCGGTCAGTAGAAAACGTGCGTGTTCTGGATTCTTTTCCCGTTTCCTTTTCTGACACACAGGGGACCCCCATATAACCCTATTTGCCATGCGTGTCTTTACCTAATCCACCGTCATCGCCGCCGCACCTCCGTTCCCGAGCTACATCGCCATTGCGCCCTAGCCACCAAGCTAGCCGCCGCCACCGCTGTCCCACGCCGTCATCGCCCACGCTCCAGCGCCAGTGCCCTAGGGTGTTAGCATTCCACTAGATCCTAAATGCATATGCAATGAGTTAGAGCATCTAGTGGCACTTAGGGCACATGTGTTAGCATATTTTCACAAACATTTTCAAGGGTGTTAGCATTCCACTAGATCCTAAATGCATATGCAATGAGTTAGAGCATCTAGTGGCACTTTGATAACCGCATTTTGATACGAGTTTCACCCCTCTTAATAGTATAGCTATCAAATCTAAATGTGATCACACTCTCTAAGTGTCTTGATCACCAAAACAAAATAGCTCCTACAATTTTTACCTTTGCCTTGAGCTTTTTGCTTTTCTCTTTCTTCTTTCTAAGTCCAAGCACTTGATCATCATCATCATCATGCTATGATCTTTATTTGCTTCACCACTTGGAGTGTGCTACCTATCTCATGATTACTTGATAAACTAGGTTAGCACTTAGGGTTTCATCAATTCACCAAAACCAAACTAGAGCTTTCAATCTCCCCCTTTTTGGTAATTGATGACAACCCTTTCACAAAGATATGAATTGAAATTCAATTGAATCCATGTTGCTTGCCCAAGCATATTTACTATGTGTAAAAGAATATGGACAAGTTTCATGAACCCCATATGGTAGCAATTGCTCCCCCTACATATGTGCTAAGAGTTTGGATTGTAGCTTGCACATATGCTTAGATAGGAAATAATAGAAGACAATGTCTACCAAATGATGCTAAAGTATAAAAGATGGATATTTGAAGTGTGATACCAATCGGACTGCACCATTATACCATCCTTAGCACCATGGTTATCTTGATACCACTTGGAAATACTTGGAAATGAATTCATTAGATATCCTATGCATGCTAGTTTTTCATTTTATCATTCAAACCTACAACTAGCATACACCACACAAGCATGGATATTGAAATTTAAAACTTATGTCATGCAAGCAAACACATGAAATGCACATTCAAATGCACCATACAAGTTCATGAGCTTGATCCCCCTACTTGTGTGCTCAAAATTTTAATTGATCTAATTGATCCCTTTCCTTTGTCATATTCCTCCCCCTATGTCAAATTCTCCTCCTTTGTTGTCTTTTCACTATCTTAGTACACGAATATCTTTGTTTTTCTCCCCATGTACTAATATCTTTGTTTTTCTCCCCCTTTGTCATCAATGACCACAAAGGTTCAAAATATAGATAGGTTCAAAATATACAAATAGATCTTTTCCAATCTTCTTGATGAAAAGAGTGGTGTCAACCTTGCCCATCATGAACCCTTTAGAGAGTAGGAAGTCCCTTAATCTCTCATACCATGCTCTAGGTGCTTGCTTCAAACCATACAATGCCTTCTTCAACTTGTACACATGGTTGGGCTTCTTGTCATCTTCAAAATCAGGAGGCTGCTCAATATATACTTCTTCATTGATGCAACCATTGAGAAATGCACTCTTGACATCCATTTGATAAAGCTTGATGTTGTGGGCACAAGCATAGGCTAGCAAGATTCTAATTGCTTCCAATCTAGCAATCGGGGCATATGTTTCACCAAAGTCAAGACCTTCAACTTGTGTATAGCGTTGTGCTACCAATCTTGCTTTGTTCCTTACCACTATCCCATCTTGATCTTGCTTGTTTCTAAAGACCCATTTGGTTCCAATCACATTGTGTCCCTTTGGTCTCTCTACTAATTCCCATACTTGATTTCTTATAAAGTTATTCGATTCTTCATGCATAGCATTTACCCAATCAACATCCTTCAATGCTTCATCTATCTTCTTTGGTTCAATGGATGACACAAATGAGAAGTGCTCACAAAATGAAGCCAATCTTGATCTAGTTTGCACACCTCTAGAAATATCACCAATTATAGTGTCCAATGGATGATCCCTTATAACATTGGTTGGTTGGAGGATTGGAACCTGATTGCTTGCACTTGCTTGATCATTGGGTTGAGATGATGTACTAGCCACTTGATCTTGTTCATTATTATGAGAGCCACTTGTACTAACTTGATTTGTATCATCTTGCACATTTGAGTTATAGAGCACTTGCACTTGATCATCTTCATCATCATTCACTTGCCTAGGCCTCAATTCACCAACATCCATGTTCTTCATGGAATTTGAAAGTTGAATACCTCTAACATCTTCTAAGTTCTCATTTTCTACTTGTGAACCCTTGGTTTCATCAAATTCAACATCATTAACATCCTCAAGAGTACCACTATCTAAATTCCAAACTCTATATGCTTTGTTTGTAGTGGAATAACCAAGTAGGAATCCTTCATCAAATTTCTTGTCAAACTTGCTCAATCTAGTGCCTTTCTTCAAGATATAGCATTTGCAACCAAAGACTCAAAAATATGCAATGTTGGGCTTTCTACCATTCAAGAGCTCATATGGTGTCTTCTCTTTCAATGGGTGACAATAGAGGCGGTTGCTACAATAGCAAGCCATGTTGATAGCTTCGGCCCAAAAAGATTGACTCACATTGTACTCACTAAGCATAGACCTTGCCATATCAATGAGTGTTCTATTCTTTCTCTTAGCAAGGCCATTTGATTATGGAGTGTACTTGGCCGAGAATTGATGTCTAATTCCAAATTCATCACATAACTCATCAATTCTAGTGTTCTTGAACTCACTACCATTGTCACTTCTAACTCTCTTGATGGTTGTTTCAAACTCATTGTGAATGCCCTTGACAAATGATTTGAATGTTGCAAACATATCACTTTTGTCCACTAGAAAGAATACCCATGTGTAGCTAGTATAATCATCCACTATCACAAAGCCATATATGTTACCACCGATGCTAGTGTATTGTGTTGGCCCAAACAAATCCATGTGCAATAACTCAAATGCTTTACTAGTGTTCATCATACTTTTCTTGGGATGGGTGTTTCCAACTTGCTTTCCGGCTTGACAAGAGCTACAAAGCTTATCCTTTTTAAACACAACATCTTTCAAGCCTCTAACCAAGTCATGCTTAACCAATCTATTCAATTGTTTCATTCCAACATGACCAAGCCTTCTATGCCATAACCAACCCATGCTAGACTTAGTGAACAAGCATGTAGATAATCTAGCTTCACTAGCATTGAAATCAACCAAGTATAGATTCTCATATCTAAAGCCTTTGAAGATCAAGTTAGAGCCATCTACACTTATGATCTCTACATCATCTACCCCAAATATGCATTTGAATCCAAGATCACATAATTGAACCACTGATAGCAAATTGAAGTTCAAGCTCTCTACTAGCAACACATTGGATATGCTCATATAATTGGATATTGCAATCTTACCAAGTTATTTGACCTTGCCTTTGCCATTATCACCAAATATAATACTATCATAACCATCATTGCCATTGGTGTTGGTTGAGTTGAACATTCTTGCATCACCGGTCATGTGTTGAGTGCACCCACTATCAAGAATCCAATGCCTTCCTCTGGCTTTGTAATTGACCTACAAAAGAAGATCAATTCTTTTTAGGTACCCAAACTTGCTTGGGTCCTTGAAGGTTAGTTACTAAGCTCTTTGGTACCCAAATGGCTTTCTTCTTTGAGCCCATCTATGGTTTACCAATGAACTTAGCCTTTACACCATTTGCACCCTTAGTAAGCACATAGAAAGAATTAATCTTAATGGAGGATACATTAGCATTTTTACTCTTATTCTTGCATTCATGCTCTTTATGACCAACTTGCTTGCAACTAGTGCAAAACCGACCATTGTTCTTTACAAAACTAGTCTTGTGAGGAGCAAAGGCCGCCTTGCCTTTCTTGGGGGTATAGCCTAATCCTTCTTTGTAGATAGAAGCTCTTTGGCTACCCAAGCACATAAGCAAGCGGTCCTCACCACCATAGGCCTTAGCCAAGGTGTGAGTGAGCTTATTGACCTCCTTCTTGAGGTTCTCATTCTCAACCATTAGTGAGGCATCACAAGTGAAACCATCACTACTAGATGAGGTGGAAGTTGAAATACTACAAGAAGGGTTAGTGGGAGGAACAATGATAGGAAAAGATAGTGATTCATCAATTATATCACAAGTTAAACCTACATCACAAGTCTCAACATGCTTCTTTTTAATTTGCTCATTAACCAAAGAGGAATGAGCCTTCTCAAGCTTTTTGTGAGCCTTGCCAAGCTTCTCATGGGCTTCCTCTAGCCTCTCATGAGTTGCTTTGAGCTCATCAAGGGCTTCCTTAAGGGCTTTTACCTCCTTATTGAAGCTCTTGTATTCCCTTCTCTTAATATCAAAATGTTCTTTAGCATCCTCTAGCATGTCAAATAATTTATCTTTAGTAGGTTCATCATTATCACTATCACTATCATTTTCACTATCATGTTCATTTTCACTTCCATCATCACAAGTTTGTACCTTAGTGGCCTTAGCCATGAAGCATGATGGAGTGTCAAAGAGAGAAGGCTTTTCATTGATTGCAATACTAGCAAGTGCCTTCTTCTTGGTGGTCTTGTCATCATCACTATCATCATCATCACTTGAGGAAGCATCACTATCCCAAGTGACGACATATGAACCACCCTTCTTGAAGGTCATCTTGTCCTTCTTCTCTTTCTTTTCCTTCTTGTCCTTCTTCTTGTTCTTCTTGTTATCATCATCATTGTCGCAAGATGATCTTTGCTTCCACACTTGAAGCACCTTCTTGACTCTTCCTTGTTCTTGGATGAAGATTTCTTTCTTCTAGCATGGTACCCTTTCTTCATCATGAACTTGCTAAATTTCTTGACAAAGAGAGCCATCTTCTCATCATCATCATCATCCCATGAGCCATCATCTTCACTTGATGTTTCTTGCTTTGCCTTGCCCTTGGATGATGTGGCCTTGAATGCCATGCTCTTCTTCTTGTCATCCCTCTTCTCATCCTTCTTCTCCCTCTTTTCTTCCTTCTCATCATCATCTCTATAAGCATCATCGGTCATAATATCTCCCAAGATTTGGTTTGGTGTCATTGTGTCCAAACCGGTCCTCATTAGCAAGGTGACCAACATGCCAAATCTTGTGGATAAACATCTCAAGAACTTATTAGAGAAGTCCTTATCCTCTATCTTCTCACCAAGTGCTTTGAGATCATTGACAAGCACTTTCATCCGATGGAATATGTCTGGCACGCTCTCATCCTCCTTCATCTTGAAGCTTGCAAACTTCTCTTTAAGAATGTATGCCTTTGCACCCTTCATGGCTTGAGTGCCCTCAAATGATTCCTCCAACTTCTTCCATGCCTCATGAGCTCTCTCAATGTTCTTTATTTGCTCAAATGTTCTTTCATCCAAAGCATCATGGATGGCACTAAGAGCAATGTCATTATTTTGAAGTAGTATTTCTTCGGCAGCGGTGGGAGCCTCTTCTTCTTCAATCTCAATCTTTGTCTCTACCACCTTTCAAACCTTCCTATTAATTGACTTGATATAAGTTGTCATCTTAGCTTTCCAAAAGGGATAATTTGAGCCATCAAATTGGGGTGGTTTCTTGGTGTTGTTGATTTGAGCCATTTTTACACCGAAGGTTGTTAAGCCTCAAATCATGGTGACCTCAGCTCTGATACCACCTGAAAGGTCCTAATGGCTAAAGGGGAGTGAATAGCCTATTAAAAATTTCTACAACAACACTTAACAAACCAGTTAGACAATTATGAGGCGAAGCGAGTGTTGTGCTAGCCTACTAAAAATGCAAGCCACCTATCATAATTCTAGTATAGATAATATCTATCCACACAAAAGCGATGAAACTACCCTAAGTTAGTGTGCTCTCAAAAGCTAACTCAAGAGCCACACCAACTAAGCAATTAAGCTCTCACAACTAGGTACACTAAAGAGCTTGACAACTAGTTTGCGGTAAGGTAAAAAGAGTAAGCAAGATAGTTATACCGCCGTGTAGATGAATGAGCCAATCAATCATAAGGATGAATAACAATGAAGACCAATCACCTCGGAATCAATGATGAACACAATGATTTTTTACCAAGGTTCACTTGCTTGCCAGCAAGCTAGTCCTCGTTGTGGTGATTCATCACTTGGAGGTTCACGTGCTAATTGGCTTCACACACCAAACCCTCAATAGGGTGCCGCAAAACCATCATAAGATGAGGATCACACAAGCCACGAGCAATCCACTAGAGTACCTTTTGGCTCTCCGCTGGGGAAAGGTCAAGAACCCCTCACAATCACCACAATCGGAGCCGGAGACAATCACCACCCTTCGCTCGACGATCCTCGCTGCTCCAAGCCGTCTAGATGACGGCAACCACCAAGAGTAACAAGCGAATCCCGCAGCGAAACACGAACACCAAGTGCCTCTAGATGCAAACACTCAAGCAATGCACTTGGATTCTCTCCCAATCTCACAAAGATGATGAATCAATGATGGAGATGAGTGGGAGGGCTTTGGCTAAGTTCACAAGGTTGTTATGTCAATGCAAATGGCCAAGGGAGTGAGCTTGAGCTAGCTATGGGGCTTAAATAGAAGCCCCCACGAAATAGAGCCGTTGTACCCCTTCACTGGGCACAACACGGGGTGATCGGACGCTCCGGTCCGATCGACCGGACGCTGGCCCTGCTTCAAATACTGTTCATCAGATTTCAACGGTCATCTGTTGACCGGACACAGAGCACAAACTGACCGGACGCTTAGCCTCCAGTGTTCGGTCGTTTCCAGTAAGGTTCCAGAAATGGATTTCTTCGACCGGACGTGTCCGGTCATGCTTGACCGGACCCTGCCAGCATCCGGTCACTCAGTGACTTTTCTCTACGCTGCTCGACAATAGGACCGGACCCTGGACTTCAGCGTCCGATCAGTCCAAGACCCAGCGTCCGGTGGTTTGACCGACACTGACGTCTTCATTGCCACACTTGATCGGACGCACCGGTCCCTCTGAGACCAGCGTCCGGTCACTCAGTGACCAGCAAGACTAACTCCTTTTCACCTCTAACTACTTCACCCTTGCTCAAATGTGCCAACCACCAAGTGTATCACCTTGTGCACATGTGTTAGCATATTTTCACAAGCATTTTCAAGGGTGTTAGCATTCCACTAGATCCTAAATGCATATGCAATGAGTTAGAGCATCTAGTGGCACTTTGATAACCGCATTTCGATACTAGTTTCACCCCTCTTAATAGTACGGCTATCAAACCTAAATGTGATCACACTCTCTAAGTGTCTTGATCACCAAAACAAAATAGCTCCTACAATTTTTACCTTTGCCTTGAGCTTTTTGTTTTTCTCTTTCTTCTTTCCAAGTCCAAGCACTTGATCATCATCATCATCATGCTATGATCTTTATTTGCTTCACCACTTGGAGTGTGCTACATATCTCATGATTACTTGATAAACTAGGTTAGCATTTAGGGTTTCATCAATTCACCAAAACCAAACTAGAGCTTTTAGGAGGAGCAGTTGGATGCTCAACAGGAGGGGATGGTCGAGAGCGACCCTAGTGACAACTCACATGAGGACTACCGCGATATTCCTCAGATGCCTCCATGATGACATGATCATGAGGCCGGTAGCTCTAGTTCAGCTCCATCTGCACCGCAGACTAACCCCACTCTACTTGCCATACTTGAGCGTATGAGGCAAGATCATGCTCACTAGGCTCAGGAGACCGCCGCTACTTTTGTCTAGTTCCTAGCTCGATAGGATGAGTTTCAGCAGCAGCAACAGGCCATAAAGTAGCAACAACAGGCCATGCATCAGCAGCAGCTCCTCATGCAGTAGTAGCTCCTTAGATTTATGCAGCATGTAGTGACAGTTATTGGGGTTCCACCACCATAGCCTTCACCCCAGCTTGGTTAGCCTGCCACCACTTCTATGACTCCAGCGTTACAGCCTAGTGGGCTTCAGAGTCAAGGACAGCCACCAACATAGTTTGCTTCACCTACAGAGCAAGGGTCCTAGTCGTTTGCTTCACCCGTGTTAGCCCCACAGTTCACACCTCTCCAGACAGGCTTCACACTAGCTTAGACTTCCTCGCTGCTAGTGCCAGAGACTACAGTGTCCAGGAGCCTTGGTGTATCTTTTAGTGAGTTGACAGGGTAGCCTACTCCACCATATTTGCATGTCCTAGGTCCTTCTATAGTTGCACCTATTACTGGGACTATAGAGATGCTCCCTTCCTCGGTGGCATCATCAAAGCCAGCTGCTCTAGTCATACCTGCACAGTCTATAGCAGCTCCAGTTGTTGATCCGACCCAGACCGCTTCAGCGTTGCTTCCAGCTACAGAGGGTCAGACAGCTCAGAGCTTTGGTTCAGATGATGATGGCACTCAGTTCTAGCTTGCTCCTCGTACCTCAGCGCTCGACTCGTCCGCTGCAGCCCTGCCGACCGACCCTTAGGTTTTGGTGTTTGACGCCAAAGGGGGAGAGGGATCGAGTATGCAAGACTTAGGGGGAGTTTAGTTTACTTAGTCTATCTATTATATTTGGTTTTCATGTGTGATACACTATTATGCATTCGTCGTGTGTTTACTTTTATGCATTAAACTATTTTTGTGATAGTGATATCTACATGATTGTGATATATGACATGTGTGCTCTCTACTTTGAATTAGTTATATGTCATATCACTTGTGCCATGCTCATTTGCTTTGCTTCCACATTTCACTCCGATGCAAATGAGTTTCATTACTTGTACTCATGCTTATTTCATATCTTTTGAGTACATCATGTTGGCTTGGGTCATATAAGCTTGCCTAACACTTTTGTTCTTATTGCCAAAAGCTTATATGAACCAAGCATGTTAAAAAACCTCATCTCTTTCACATACTCGAGGTGGTATTGTCATCAATCACTAAAAAGGGGGAGATTGAAAGCATCTAGGCCCCTAGTTGGGTTTCGGTGATTAATGACAATATGTGATTACTATGACTAACGTGTGTTTTGTAGAGGCAATTAAGTTAGATCATGGTAATGGAGATCGATTGGGCTATCATGGTGGTCATGCCCCTACGATGGAAATTGTTTCGGTTTTCAAAGGATGAACGACAAGGTTAAGGATGGACTAGTTCTAAGTATCGATTGGAGTTGAAGAGACACTTAGAGTAGTTTAGGACTTTGTTTTTCCTTTGGCCGTACTATTAAGGGAGGTATGGATGGGTAGCTTGACCTAGGGAGTCTAGTAGGTTAGATGTGGTGCACACTTACTAAACCTAGCACTAGGTAGCTCATAAAAAGCCCTTAGATCCATTAGAGCAAACTTCATTCACGTATGATCGAAAGTTGGAAGTGAATGGAGGGTCAAATGCTGACCGGACACTGGCTTCGGTGTGACCGGACGCTGGCGTAGAGTCCGGTCAGTTTATTTTATCAAAGTGAAGTCGTCTAGAAGTGACCGAACGCTGAGAGGTGATGTGACTGGACGCTGAGGGCCAGCGTCCGGTCGACTCTAGTAAGGTTCCAGAGAGGGAAAATCATGACCGAACGCTGGCCAGTGTCCGGTCACACTTTAAACACTGGAGTTCGGGGTGAACTGACCGACGCGTCCGGTCAACATAATCGGAGCATCCGGTCACCCCGTAGAGGCACATAACGGTTCGTTTTTCAGCCCATATTATAAATACTTCCCCCATTCGTGTGTGGGATACTTTTGCTCATTCCAACAATTGAGAAACACCTTTGAGAGTGCCAAGAAGAGCAAGGTCCTAGTAAGATGATTGAGATTTGAGAATCCCAAAGAGAGCCCTCATTAGTGAGATCAAGAGTAGCAAAGTGTGCATCCACCTTTCTCATTAGGCTTGCCATGGTCAAGTGAGAGTTCGTGCTTGTTACTCTTGGTGATTGACATCACCTAGATGGCTTGGTGGTGATTGGGAGATTGATGATCATCCGGCGATGCTTGTTGATGACCCAACTCAAGTTATGAGCGGTTGTGGGTGATACACCGCGACAGAGTGTCGAAGAATCAACCCGTAGAGAGCACTTGATCCTTGAGCGGATCAAGGGGGAGCTACACCCTTGCGCGGGTGCTCCAACGAGGACTAGTGGGGAGTGGCGACTCTCCGATACCTCGGCAAAACATCGCCACATTCCTCCTTCTCTCTTTACTTTGAGCAATTCAATTCTTGTCATTTACATTCCTAGAATTGCCATGCTAGAGTAGGATTGGAACTTAGGGTGCTAAACTTTTATGTGTTAGATCAATAGAAATACTTTCTAGGCACAAGAGGTTAATTGGGCTAACCGTAGAGTTTAATTATTGCAAAGAAATTTAGAATTAGCCCAATTCACCCCTCCCCCTCTTGGGCATCTTGATCCTTTCAATCTCCAGCAAGGAATTCACTATCAGTGCTTGATATCTCATCAGCAGGATTGCTGGCAGCACCATGACCAGGACAAGCATTGCCATCAGGACCCGTTTTTATTTGATTGTGTACAATGACTCCAGACTGAGGACTATATGGCATGATATGTCTTGTTGTAGACCCCAAGTCAACATCTTCAGGTAGTGCTTCTTCTTCATCTTCCATGCCTGCTTCATCTTCAGACACATCATCCATCTCATCCTCATAATCACTTTCTTCATCTTCACTGCCATTGCAAGCCTCATCATCTGATATTTCTTGTGCAGCAGGTGCCTCAACATATACTTCTGCAAAAAATCCATCATCGGTGCATCTCAACATATCTAGGCATGCCTTGTCATCAACTAGTGCTCGCAATCCATTGTGCAGTTCCCTCCCTGGAATTAACCAGTGCAACAGGGTGCCATCCAAAACAGTGCAATGGTCCTTCAGATGCCCAAGTAATTCAGGAAGAGATACTTTGTCATGGTCAATGTAGGACGTGGCCACGGTTCCTCCACAATAGTGCATTTTCTTCCCATTATGAAGGAATTCCCCATTGTAATGGAACCTAATGTTCAGCTTCTCCAACCAATCCATGTGTCCTATGTAAACAAACCAAAAAGAAATGTATAAACAACGAATCCAGAGACAACTAGAGGGATTAAAATAGCTCAAAATCCACCAAACTGTGCTGCATTAAGCAACTATCGATGCATAAACTACTCTGCACTACCGATCCCTAAGATTTAAACAACACTACCAAATCCCTATGCATAACTACTCTAAAGTACCATCACCCTAAACCCTAATCTAATCCACAATCCCTATGCACAAGTGATTCCTTCGAAATCCATGCGTACTGACAACTACTACCACCACAATGATGATTCTAGGGAGGAAAGGGACAGCCAACTCACCTCTGTGCCTTAACCCTTAACGCTTGAACTGCATCAACTCCACGAGGAAATCACCGCCGGCCATGGAACGAACATCGGCACCGCGCATTGGAGTGCTTGCCTCAGCTGGACGACGGGAAATCAGCAGCAGCAAAGCATTGGAGCGAGCCAATCATGGATTCCCGGCGCCACCGCACCAGCAGTGCGCAGCCTGTCCTCGGCCAACCGGCCACCCACCGCTACACGCCAGGCCCCTGCCGCCGCATGTCGCTTGGTGCTCGACCACCGCATAGCGCGCACGGCACGCGCGTACCCACTGCCCGCAGCCGCTGGGCCGCTGCGTCGGAGGGAAGCGAGGGGAGGCGCGGAGGACGGTGGGGCGACGCGGCGCGGAGCACGGTGGGGCAATGCCGTAAGGAAGACAGTGGGGCGGTGTCGAAGGGAAGCGAGCAGAGGCGTCGTCGCCCGTTGGTCTAGGGTTCTTCGTGGGGGTCGGCAGCAGGGACGGGAGTGAATGGGCCGGCCTCTTTGCACGGCTCTTTTAGACGACCCGTTCAGCGCAAAACCAGGGTGGAACAGGGCAAGGGGGGTAAAGTGTCTGGTTTTGTAAGTTGGAGGGTGTAGATTGTCTGGTTTCATAGTTTGAGGGTTAAATTCATACTCTTGTGTAAGTTGAGGTTTGAAAAACGTACTTTACCCTTTTTATTATCGAGCAGATGATTACTTTATAATCTTTTTAGACGTAGAGAAGAAATTTCCCATCGGAGTGAATATTTCTCACAAGTTTACCAAAAATGGTCATTTTGCCTGCGTAGCTTGCCATGTCAGGCTGTCAACATGGAGGCGCATTGCGAAAAGACCATCGCGCCCCTACCCTCCTGTGTCTTGGTAATCAGCGAAGAAAGAAGCTCGATATACTGCTGGAGGGAAGAAACCGGAAACTGAATCAAAAGGGTTTATTACCTGCTCAACAGCGGCTGGCAGCACAAAGACATAAGAACATGGACGACGACCGGAAGAATCTGATGAGACAGAGAGACGGACAAATCAATAGGGCCTGTAAGACTCAAGGAACCTATAGGACATCTAAACCCAAAATGAATAACAAGAAATTCAAAATCAGTCTCTAACAGAGTACCTATATGAAAAATCTATTTTAGGTTATTTGAGAGACACAATCTAAATATGGACATCCTCTCTTCTGAAAATCTATTTGCAAAAAGAATTCTTTTTAAGTCTTGTTATTAGAGATGATGCCGAATAGATATTGAATTTTTTGCCTGTAATACTATCTAAAGAATAAATAAATCTTGTATTTTGGATGTTGTTGTTGGAGATAGCACTAGGCGAGGCGATGGACGGCCAGCAGGCCAGCCACAGGCACCAGTAGCTGGGTGCCACAAGGTAATGTCTTCTTATCCAAGACGCACAAAGCGAAGCTTAGCTAAAGACGACGGGCTGGAAGGTATGGAGTACTAGTACTACAGCTGCTACCACCAGTCCACCAGCAGTTGTACTGCACACGGGGGGCGGTGTACTTCCGGTACTAGCGTACTACACCGCGAGCGGAGGGCGCGAGGCCGGCGCGGCGCAGGTCAGGTCAGGTCAAGCATCTTGGGCAACAGCAACAACCGGGGCCATGTTTAGTTGCCATCAAATCCAAACTTTCACACTATGCAAAAAGAAGATTCCCCATCACATCAAATTTGCGGTACATGCATGGAGTACTAAATGTTGACGAAATCAAAAACTAATTGCACAGTTTGGTTGTACTTTACGAGACGAACGTTTTAAGCCTAATTAGTCAACAATTGGACAATTATTACCAAATAAAAACAAAACGGCACTGTACCTACAGTGCCGCTACAGTGATTTGGGCGGCGCCGATCCGGCGCAACTAAACACGGCCCGGGCCTGCTTTTGAGCTCTCTCCCCCATCCGTGCTTTGTGCGTTTTTGGTGCGCGTCCACCTATCGGGGTCACCGGCCGGCTTCTGCTTTCTTGCTACGCCACCGCCTCGTCTATTTATGCAGTCCCCCGATCCATGAAGCCGGGCCACGCCGAGGTCGAGAGTTCTCAACGTACGACGTCTGCCGGTAGTCCTCCTGCTCCTCCTTCCCGGCCGACGCGTGAGCTTGGGTTACTCTCTTCTCCGTCGAGAGCCGTGAGCCATGGCCGCTGAGGTAACCAACAATTAATCGTCGCCTTATTCCCTGCCTCCTCATATAGAATGGGTTCTCAATCTGTAAAATTACTACTTTTTGATGGTCGATTTTAGGGATTTAGAATTAGAGCAAAGCAAGTACATAAGGAGAACACAACTGATCGCCTCAGTTAATTTTCTGAGTTTTTCAGATGTAGGATAACACATTCATTCGAGTTTCTAATACTATATTTGATTGTTGGGAACGAGAGCAAGCTAATGTTAATTTCACTGGTCTGATTATCTTCGTTTTCTCTCTGTTTTTTTTATAACGTTTTCTCTCAGTTCTTGATGTACATGGACATTCAACTCCTTGATTATTTTTTGTGCTGGTACCATATATGATATGAGAGCCTAATTAATATGATGTTTCGCTGGTCTAATTGTCTTTAGTTGACAATGCAGACCGTTGTCCTCAAGGTTGCTATGTCATGCGAGGGTTGCGCCGGGGCGGTCAGAAGAGTGCTCTCCAAGATGGAAGGTTATTTTTTTTCACTGTAATTTCTACACAAAATCTTACTACTAACAGACCGATTGATTCTTGTGCCTGCACAATGGAAAGCTTACCAGAAAATTAATCATTTGATCAGAAGGGGGAAACCCTAATAATCAATCATCAAAACGTTAAAAACGCTCATGCATTACCAGCTTACCACCTGTGGATATATATGAGTGACCTACCTCTTATATATGCTTGTTCTTATGGAATCAGGAATTGAGACCTTCGACATAGACCTCAAGGAGCAGAAGGTGACAGTCAAAGGCAATGTCAAGCCTGAGGATGTCTTCCAGACGGTTTCCAAGTCGGGGAAGAAGACCTCCTACTGGGAGGGCAAAGCCACAGCCCCGGATGCTTCGGCTCCAGCAGCAGCTGAAGCAGCTCCCAACACCGCGGCAGAAGCGCCTGCGGATGCTGCTGCTGCTGCTGCTGTGCCAGAGATCACCCCAGCCAAAGCTGACACTTGATCATCACACTATTACTCACATGTGATGCTGCGATTCCTAAACCTTAATCTAGAAATAACTGGGGGAAACGAGTCTTGATGGGGTTTGCATCATGTTGTTACCGGTCTAGCAAGTGATTAAGAATAATGGAATAAATGATATAACCCAGTGTGTGTATGATTTCCGTTATGATGAACACATCATCCTTTGCAGGATTGTTGTTCAGTAGATTTTACTTCTACCGTGGTTTTGGAGTTCACCCAAAACAGTACTTGTTCAAGAACTTGTTCTATGACAGAAAATAACATGAGTGCTGTACTGCAGTCCATGCTTTTCTTCTAGTGTTCCCTCTTAATTAATGAAAAATGTGCAGCTGAGATTTTATATTGAAATACAAACGTTAGATTAATTGGTATTGCAAATAACTAGAGTCGAAACTAGAAACCTCGTGAATTGAAAGTTATTATAATGATGCATTTACTTGTTAACAAAAACTATCAGGTAACCAGAATCTCTAAATTATTCTTCTAGTGATGTGAGGTTCGGCCAGTGTTTTAGCATTACATTTAGTATAAATTTTTCGTACAAAATGCCTCATAATGAGGATTTTCATACAATATGACTGGTAGTAGTGTTTTATTACAACTTAAAAACAATAGAAGAACTCTACTATTTTGGTAGTGATGTTTACTTGACTTCATAACGCCGATGATGTACTTATTACTTAACTGGGAAAAATATCGAGACTACGCCGAAGAGCTGCGTGTTTGCACTAAGAAATACGCATGAACAAGATGAAAAAGAAAAAGTTCGTTACCATGCCAGGAGTGCACGCAGAGAACGTAGAACGATGTCCCAATTTGACATTAACCTTGGTATTTTTTATCCCCGGGACTAAAGGATCTTTTAGTCACGGTTGGTAATACTAACCGGGACTAAAGGTCCCTGCCCAACGGTCGTCCACGGGGCAGGGATCTTTAGTTCCGGTTTGGGTGATGCCCCGGGAATAAAGATTAATCTTTAGTCCCGGTTTGGACCCCTAACCGGGACTAATTATTCCGGCCTATAATTCAGCTCATTTCTTCCTCCCCGAGCCCGAGCCATTCCATTCAAACTCACTGCCTCTATTCTTCAGCTTGCTGTTGTTCTTGCTCTCTCTCCCTCCATTGGTGTTGCTCTTCGATTTTGGAGGTAACAAACTTAATCCTCTTATGTTTTATCAGTAGCTTATCTCCTTTTGCGATGTAGATGCATGTGTAACTTTATATGTTGGACTTTATTATGATTTTATATGTTATTTTTAGCTCAAAATCACATGATGATTTGCATATATGTTTGGATAAACAAAAGTTAAATTAGTTCATCAAAATCACGACTCGCTCGTCCTCGCTGGAGCACGCGCCATCCTCGTCCCCGGTGGCTTACGTGATCTTAGAATTAATTTTTCCATGAAATGAAAAACTTAGAAAATTGTTAGAAAATTGTAGAAAATCCGTATTAGTTGAACTTGCGGACCGTGTTAAGCTCGGCAAGCATGTTCTCTGCCGAGCGGTAACGGACGTCAAGGGGGAGCTTTGATTCTACGAGGGAGAGCGGCAACGGTCGTGGAAGACCGTGTTCCCTTTCTCGTAGAATCGGAGCTCTTTCTTGGCCAAGTACGGTGCCGTCCGGTGGAGAAATGCTCGCCGAGATGATCACGTAAGCAAGGTCAACTAGTACGGATGGTTATTTATTGAAACATGTTTTTGAGCTATAATTTGATGAATATTTGATAACTTCAGACCTACAAATGTCATCTACAAATGTTACTATCCTCGGCAACCTAAACGCCCGCGAGCTCGCCGATATCGAGCAGGTCACTTAGAATTATTTTTTTCATGAAATGAAATACTTAGAAATCATGCCTTTTATTTTTTAGAATTAAATTTTTCATGAAATGAAAAACTTAGAAAATAGTTAGAAAATTGTAGGAAATCCGTACTAGTTGAACTTGCGGACCGTGTTCAGGTCGGCGAGCATATTCTCTGCCGAGCGGTAACGGACGTCAAGAAGGAGCTTTGATTCTACGAGGGAGAGCGGCAACGGTCGTGGAAGACCGTGTTCCCTTTCTCGTAGAATCGGAGCTCTTCCTTGGCCAAGTACGGTGCCATCCGGTGGAGAAATGCTCGCCGAGTTGATCACGTAAGCAAGGTCAACTAGTACGGATGGTTATTTATTGAAACATGTTTTTGAGCTATAATTTGATGGATATTTGATAACTTCAGACCTATAAATGTCATCTACAAATGTTACTATCCTCGGCAACCTAAACGTCCGTGAGCTCGCCGATATCGAGCAGGTCACTTAGAATTATTTTTTCCATGAAATGAACTACTTAGAAATCATGCCTTTTTTTTAGAATTAAATTTTCCATGAAATGAAAAACTTAGTAAATAGTTAGAAAATTATAGAAAATCCGTACTAGTTGAACTTGCGGACCGTGTTCAGCTCGGCCAACATGTTCTCTGCCGAGCGGTAACGGACGTCAAGGAGGAACTTTGATTCTACGAGGGAGAGCGGCAACGGTCGTGGAAGACCGTGTTCCCTTTCTCGTAGAATCGGAGCTCTTCCTTAACCAAGTACGGTGCCGTCCGGTGGAGAAATGCTGGCCGAGATGATCACGTAAGCAAGGTCAACTAGTACGGATGATTATTTATTGAAACAAGTGAAATCCATACTAGTTTTATTTAAATATATCATTTTAGAAAATATGAAATTTACACTAGTTTGCAAAAATAAGTATAGAAAGTAGATGACAACTGGTACCGGATCCTCGGCCTCTCGTTCGGTTGCGAAACGACTGAGGCCAGAACTCCCTCTCATTATCTGCGGCAAGTGTAAGCAGAATATTGTGATGGAGTACCAAGTCAAGAGACAGGGACCCAACAAGGGTCGTGTTTTCTACAAGTGCCCGGATCGCGATGTGAGTTTCTTACGCATTTTATAATTATGGCTAATTGACCTACTTTTCTTGAATATTTTTGACTAAATATTTTTTGGCTTTAATTTCAGTGGGAGGGCAATGGATGCGATGGTTGGTACTGGGAGGAAGATTATGCTACATATGTGTAGAATTTGGGTGCGCTTGAGGTAGCGGCTGCTGCTGATGAGTCAGTGAGCCAGCAGGAGAAGCTTATTGATATTCAACAGAAGAATGATTTGTCTGTTTTAGTTGCGTACGATCACAAAATAATTATGTTACTGAAGTGCATTGTAGTTTTAGTTTGTTTAGTGATAGTTGGGATTGCTTACGTTGTAGCCAGGCTTAGTTAATTAATCAACCGTGTGTGTGTCATTTATGTTGTGTAATAAAATACTTAATTATGTTCAAGGTTTTCATAATTTATCGTGTAATACAGATTATGTCACGCCATTGGATGTACAATGCCGATCGCCGCTCCTAAGACTTTATTGAGGGCTTGCACTATTTCTTAGGTGTGGCTGAGGCAAATAAGCGGGATGGTTTCATGTGTTGTCCATGTGCCTTATGTAAGAATTTAAAGGAATATTCAAGCTCAATGAGTCTTCATTCACATTTGCTTAAGTCAGGTTTCATGTCAAACTATATATGTTGGACTAAGCATGGAGAAAGCGGGGTAATGATGGAGAAGGTGAAGGAGAAGATTTAGATATTGATGATATTATTGCTCAGTATGGTGCCTTTGATGATACTACAATAGGGGGAGATGAAGAAGAGGTAGCGGTAGAAGATGATCTTGGTGATGCACTTGGCGATGCCATTCGTGATGCACAACAAGAATTGGAAAGTGAAAAAGAGAAAGTTAAGTTCGAGCGCATGCTTGAGGATCATAGGAAGTTGCTATACCCGACGGCCGAAGAGGGGTAAAAAAAGCTAGGTACAACACTGGAATTGCTACAGTGAAAGGCAAAGAATGGTATATCCGACAAGGCATTTGGGAATTTATTGAACCTCATAAAGAAGATGCTTCCGAAGTCAAATGAATTGCCCACCACTACGTACGAAGCAAAAAAGGTTGTCTGCCCATTGGGATTAAAAATTCAGAAGATACATGCATGTCCTAATGACTGCATCCTCTACCATGGCAATGAATACGAGAATTTGGATGAATGCCCGGTATGTAAAGCATCGCGGTATAAGATCAGGTGCGATGATCCTGGTGACATCGAGGGTGAACAACGTCCTAGAAAGAAAATCCCTACCAAGGTTATGTGGTATGCTCCTATAATACCACGCTTAAAACGTTTGTTCAGAAATAAAGACCATGCAAAGTTGTTGCGGTGGCATAAAGAAGACCGTAAGGTAGACAATATGCTGAGACACCCAGCTGATGGGTCCCAGTAGAGAGCGATAGACAGGGAATTTCCAGAGTTTGCAAATGAGGCTAGAAACTTAAGGTTCGCCTTAAGTACAGATGGTATGAATCCTTTTGGGGAGCAGAGCACTAGTCATAGCACTTGGCCAGTTACTCTATGTATCTATAACCTTCCTCCATGGTTATGCATGAAGCGAAAGTTCATTATGATGCCGATCCTCATCCAAGGTCCGAGGCAACCTGGCAACGACATTGATGTCTATCCAAAGCCATTAGTTGAAGAACTTCTAGTTTTATAGAACAAACCAGGTGTACGTGTCTGGGATGAGTATAAACAAGAACACTTTGACCTACGAGCAATGTTGTTCGTAACAATCAATGATTGGCCTACTTTAAGTAATCTTTTAGGTCAGACAAACAAAGGATATAATGCATGCACACATTGTTTTGATGACCTTGACAGTATATATTTGAAAAGATGTTGAAAGGTCATGTACCTTGGCCATCGTCGATTCCTTCCTTTGAATCACCAAGTAAGAAAGAAAGGTAAGCATTTTAAAGGTAAGCCAGACCACCGGAAGAAGCCTCATAACCGAACCGGAGAAGATGTACTCGCAATGGTCAAGGATGTGAAAGTAGTATTTGGAAAGGGACAAGGCAGCGAATCTGTTCCCAAAGATGCTAAGGGGCACGCACCCATGTGGAAGAAGAAGTCCATCTTTTGGGAGCTACCCTATTGGCAAGTCCTAGAGGTCCACAACGCAATCGACGTGATGCACCTGACAAAGAATCTTTGTGTGAACCTGTTAGGATTCATGGGTGTGTACGGGAAGCCAAAGGATTCACTTGAAGCACGTCAGGACTTGCAGGGCATGAAAGAACGAGACAACCTTCATCCAGAGAAGACAGATGATGGACGTCATTACTTAAGTCCTGCTAGCTACACGCTTAGCAAAGAAGAGAGGGACAGCATGTTTGAATGTCTAAGCAGCATCAAGGTCCCATCGGGATTCTCCTCCAATATAAAGGGTATAATAAATGTGCCAAATAAGAAATTCCTAAACTTAAAGTCTCACGACTGCCACGTGCTTATGACGCAATTGCTTTCAGTTGCTTTAAGAGGAATTCTACCTCCACATGTACGTCTAGCCACCGTGAAGCTATGTGCATTCCTCAATGCAATTTCTCAGAAGGCAATCAATCCAGTGGAACTAGCTACTCTACAGAATGATGTGGTTCAATGTCTTGTTAGCTTTGAGTTGGTGTTCCCTCCATCCTTCTTTAATATCATGACACACCTCCTAGTTCATTTGGTGAAGGAGATTAGTATTTTTGGACCTGTGTTCTTACATAACATGTTCCCCTTCGAGAGGTTTATGGGAGTCTTGAAGAAATATGTGAAAGTCCATTCTAAGCCTGAAGGAAGCATTGCCCAGGGCTATGGAACAGAGGGGGTCATTGAGTTCTGTGTTGACTTTATTCCTGACCTTGCCCCGATTGGCGTTCCCGAATCGCGACACGAGGGGAGACTCAGTGGTAAAGGAACTTTAGGGAAGAAAACATATATTGGCATGGAAGATGATTATTTCAATAAAGCACACTACACAGTTCTTCAGAACTCATCATTGGTGCATCCGTACATCGAGATACATAAGGAGTTCTTACGATCCAAGTTTCTAGGGAAGACTGAAGCTTGGATTAGGCGTCAGCACATGGAAAGTTTCAGTGGTTGGTTGCGAAAAGAATGTCAAGGCGATGACAATATTGATGAGCAACTGTATTTATTGGCTAGGCAACCATCATGGCATATCCTCATGTACCAAGGGTACGAGATAAATGGGAATACATTTTATACAGTTGCCCAAGATAAAAGGAGCACCAATCAAAATAGTGGTGTTCGCATAGATGGCACAGATCCAAATGGGAATATACAAACATATTATGGCCGCATAGAAGATATATGGGAACTAGACTACGCACCTAATTTTAAAGTCCCTTTGTTCTGGTGCCAATGGGTGAAGCTGACCGGAGGAGGAGTAACAGTCGACAAAGAGTATGGAATGACAACAGTGGACCTCAACAATATTGGGTACAAAGACGAACCATTCGTCCTTGCTGCCAATGTGAGGCAGGTGTTCTATGTGAAAGACATGTCTACAAAATCAAAGAGAGGAAAAAACAAAGACATCAACTCAATGATCAATGAGCCAAAGCGCCACATAGTTCTTTCTGGGAAAATAAATATAGTGGGAATTGAAGACAAGTCAGACATGTTAGAAGATTACGAAAGAAATGTCCGAATTCCACCCTTCATAGTGAAGAAAGATCCAAGCATCATGTTAAATGATGAAGACACTCCATGGTTATGACAAGATCATAACCAAGGGTCATACGTCAAGAAGAAATTCACTGTTGTGCCCGCATGATACAACGATGCATGTTTAATATATTATGTTTTAGAGACGGATATTATGTAATATGTTATGACTTCACAATTGTTTTTTCATCTGAGGTCATTTAGTGTCTCATTTGAGCAAGTTTGACCAAGTTTGTTAAACTCAAAAAGATCTACAATTGTTGTTTTGGTCAACTTTCTATTTGAGAAAGTTTGGACGGTTCAAATTTGTGATTTTTAAATTTCAACGCCTACAAACTAGTTTTCGGGACCCTAGATTGTCTCAAATTGAAAAGTTTTGAATACCAAGTTTGTTAAGCTCATCAATATCTACAATCCTTATATAGGCCATTTTTCATTTGAGAAAGCTTGAACAAAATGTAGTTCAAATTTTACAAGTGTGTGACATAGTTTTAGAAAGTCTATATGAGATTCAAGAAGTTGTGACTAGTATTTGATAAAAATTTCTCAAATGGGAAAATGAGCTATGTAACAATTGTAGATCTTGCTGAGATGATCAAACTTGGTATTCAGAGTTTTTTCATCTGAGGTCATTTAGTGTCTCATTTGAGCAAGTTTGACCAAGTCAAATTTGGTCAAATGAAAAAATAACACTTTGACTCTAGTATTATAAACTCTAAATGACTTCAAATTGAAAAGTTTTGAATACCAAGTTTGTTAAACTCAAAAAGATCTACAATTGTTGTTTTGGTCAACTTTCCATTTGAGAAAGTTTGGACGGTTCAAATTTGTGATTTTTAAATTTCAACGCCTACAAACTAGTTTTCGGGACCCTAGATTGTCTCAAATTGAAAAGTTTTGATTACCAAGTTTGTTAAGCTCATCAATATCTACAATCCTTATATAGGCCATTTTTTCATTTGAGAAAGCTTGAACAAAATGTAGTTCAAATTTCACAAGTGTGTGACATAGTTTTAGAAAGTCCATATGAGATTCAAGAAGTTGTGACTAGTGTTTGATAAAAATTTCTTAAATGGGAAAATGAGCTATGTAACAATTGTAGATCTTGCTGAGATGATCAAACTTGGTATTCAGAGTTTTTTCATCTGAGGTCATTTAGTGTCTCATTTGAGCAAGTTTGACCAAGTCAAATTTGGTCAAATGAAAAAACAACACTTTGACTCTAGTATTATGAACTCTAAATGACTTCAAATTGAAAAGTTTTTAATACCAAGTTTGTTAAACTCAAAAAGATCTACAATTGTTGTTTTGGTCAACTTTCCATTTAAGAAAGTTTGGACGGTTCAAATTTGTGATTTTTAAATTTCAACGCCTACAAACTAGTTTTCGGGACCCTAGATTGTCTCAAATTGAAAAGTTTTGAATACCAAGTTTGTTAAGCTCATCAATATCTACAATCCTTATATAGGCCATTTTTTCATTTGAGAAATCTTGAACAAAATGTAGTTCAAATTTCACAAGTGTGTGACATAGTTTTAGAAAGTCTATATGAGATTCAAGAAGTTGTGACTAGTGTTTGACAAAATTTCTCAAATAGGAAAATGAGCTATATAACAATTGTAGATCTTGCTGAGATGATCAAACTTGGTATTCAGAGTTTTTTCATCTGAGGTCATTTAGTGTCTCATTTGAGCAAGTTTGACCAAGTCAAATTTGGTCAAATGAAAAAACAACACTTTGACTCTAGTATTATGAACTCTAAATGACTTCAAATTGAAAAGTTTTTAATACCAAGTTTGTTAAACTCAAAAAGATCTACAATTGTTGTTTTGGTCAACTTTCCATTTAAGAAAGTTTGGACGGTTCAAATTTGTGATTTTTAAATTTCAACGCCTACAAACTAGTTTTCGGGACCCTAGATTGTCTCAAATTGAAAAGTTTTGAATACCAAGTTTGTTAAGCTCATCAATATCTACAATCCTTATATAGGCCATTTTTTCATTTGAGAAATCTTGAACAAAATGTAGTTCAAATTTCACAAGTGTGTGACATAGTTTTAGAAAGTCTATATGAGATTCAAGAAGTTGTGACTAGTGTTTGATAAAATTTCTCAAATGGGAAAATGAGCTATGTAACAATTGTAGATCTTGCTGAGATGATCAAACTTGGTATTCAGAGTTTTTTCATCAGAGGTCATTTAGTGTCTCATTTGAGCAAGTTTGACCAAGTCAAATTTGGTCAAATGAAAAAACAACACTTTGACTCTAGTATTATGAACTCTAAATGACTTCAAATTTAAAAGTTTTTAATACCAAGTTTGTTAAACTCAAAAAGATCTACAATTGTTGTTTTGGTCAACTTTCCATTTAAGAAAGTTTGGACGGTTCAAATTTGTGATTTTTAAATTTCAACGCCTACAAACTAGTTTTCGGGACCCTAGATTGTCTCAAATTGAAAAGTTTTGAATACCAAGTTTGTTAAGCTCATCAATATCTACAATCCTTATATAGGCCATTTTTTTATTTGAGAAATCTTGAACAAAATGTAGTTCAAATTTCACAAGTGTGTGACATAGTTTTAGAAAGTCTATATGAGATTCAAGAAGTTGTGACTAGTGTTTGACAAAATTTCTCAAATGGGAAAATGGGCTATGTAACAATTGTAGATCTTGCTGAGATGATCAAACTTGGTATTCAGAGTTTTTTCATCTGAGGTCATTTAGTGTCTCATTTGAGCAAGTTTGACCAAGTCAAATTTGGTCAAATGAAAAAACAACACTTTGACTCTAGTATTATGAACTCTAAATGACTTCAAATTGAAAAGTTTTGAATACCAAGTTTGTTAAACTCAAAAAGATCTACAATTGTTGTTTTGGTCAACTTTCCATTTGAGAAAGTTTGGATGGTTCAAATTTATGATTTTTAAATTTCAACGCCTACAACTAGTTTTTGGGACCCTAGATTGTCTCAAATTGAAAAGTTTTGAATACCAAGTTTGTTAAGCTCATCAATATCTACAATCCTTATATAGGTCATTTTTTCATTTGAGAAAGCTTGAACAAAATGTAGTTTAAATTTCACAAGTGTGTGACATAGTTTTAGAAAGTCTATATGAGATTCAAGAAGTTGTGACTAGTGTTTGATAAAAATTTCTCAAATGGGAAAATGAGCTATGTAAAAATTGTAAATCTTACTGAGATGATCAAACTTGGTATTCAGAGTTTTTTCATCTGAGGTCATTTAGTGTCTCATTTGAGCAAGTTTGACCAAGTCAAATTTGGTCAAATGAAAAAACAACACTTTGACTCTAGTATTATGAACTCTAAATGACTTCAAATTGAAAAGTTTTGAATACCAAGTTTGTTGAACTCAAAAATATCTACAATTGTTGTTTTGGTCAACTTTCCATTTGAGAAAGTTTGGACGGTTTAAATTTGTGATTTTTAAATTTCAACGCCTACAAACTAATTTTCGGGACCCTAGATTGTCTCAAATTGAAAAGTTTTGAATATCAAGTTTGTTAAGCTCATCAATATCTACAATCCTTATATAGGCCATTTTTTCATTTGATTAAGTTGTAAAACAAAAAATACTACATTTTCTTTATTTTTATAGGTTCAACAAAAATTTCCTGTCAATTTTGGTCAAAAACTGAGACAAAATTGAAACATTGACGTTACAATAACGTGATAATAAATTTCCTATCGAATAATATTAGTTTTATTAATTTTAAGTTACAAATATATTTTTGCATTAACAAAATACTTAGTATTAGTAACATTTATATTCTATATTCATAAAAGAAATTAAAAACTTTAGGTTACAAAATTTTCCTATTTACAATAAATAATTAGTTAATCAATAGTATTTTTTTAAAATAAATATTGCAAAGTATTGAAGTTGCTATGGAATTAATTGATTAACCTAGTATTAAACAAAATCAAAATCCCAGGCCTTTCCAATTACGCTGGCGGGTTGCCAAAATTTTCAGGCCTTCAGTCCCGGCCCAGACCAAGAACCGGGACTAAAGGGTTGGCGGCAATTTCGGTGCCCGCCCAAAAATACCTTTAACACCAGCCGGGACTAAAGGACATTTAGTCCCGGCTGGTAAGACCAACCGGGACTAAAGGTCCAACCCTTTAGTCGCGGTTGGTCTTACCAGCCGGGACTAAATGTCCTTTAGTCCCGGCTGGTGTTACCAGCCAGAACTAAAGGGTCCCGGTCTATATATATCGAACGTCTGTTCTGTTCATCTTCGATCTCGCCTCCGTCGCTCAGCCCCGCCCGACCGCGCCATCCGTCGTCGTCGAGCTTGTCTCTGCCGCGCCGCCGTCGTCTACCCCCGCCCGGCCACGCCATTCTCCCGGCCCGCAATGCCGCATCCCGTCTCCGCCACCGCACCCGACCACACCCTCCGTCGCCGACGCTTCCCGTGCGCCCACCGTACGGCCTCCGTCGAGTACTCTGCTTGATCTGCTGCATGCTCTCGATCGGCCATGCTTTTTAGATTTTTTTTACAAAGTCTCGGCTGTATGTTAGATTAAAATGTATTAAATTTTAATTAGTAGTTTATTATTGTTAGTTTTTTAGTTATTTCTTAGGTAGTTTTTGATATATTAGATTAAATGTATTAAAATTTAATTAGTATTTTATTTAGATAGTTTTTTTAGATAGTTTTTTATTATAGTTTTTGATATATGTTAGATTAAAATGTATTATCTATTACTAGTTTATCTAATTTCATGTTAGATTTATTTAATTGGATTTAGTAATTATATATTCTATCTCTCTATATATATTATATCTAGAGAGAGATTCTATATGTATACATATGTACTTAATTATTTCTATATGTATATATACATGTATTTATTTTCATGTGTTGAGAGAGAGAGAGAAAATTGTATCTAGAGAGACATTCTATGTGTATCACATGCATATCTAGAGATATAGACATATGCACTTATTTCTATGTGTTGAGAGAGAGAGAGAAAATATATTGTATCATTATATGTGTATATATATACATGTACTTATTTCCATGTTTTTGGATCAAAAGTGTTTTTGATTCGATTCCAAAGCCTATACCTTATTATTGTTTATCCTTATGAAATATTATGTGTTATTATATTTAATTGGATTTAGTAATTCTATATGTGTTATCACATGTACTTATGTTATGTACCATAGTAATTCTATCTATGTGTTATCTTGAAGATACAAATGGCTGCTCCGGATGATAACTTGAGTGATGACATAATGGCGGATATTATCAATGCCGGCACCAATGTGGATGTAGATGACACGAGTTAGTACTTTGTTGATTATGAGGATATCCTGAATATGCCGGTGGTTGAAGATCAACAAATTGTCGCGCAAGAAAATACTGGCGAGGTATATTCGATTATCTATCATCTCTTATAGATGCATGCGCACGTATATTTGTTGTTAATCATTGTGTTTCTACTCATGTAGTCAGTCTCTGGATCTACATCAACCACCGACAAAAGTAGGAAAGTCCGAGGGCCAAAAAAGCCATTAGAGGGCCGTTTCATAATATCAGAATTCGACACCGACACTGGCAAACCATTGGGACCACATGCTCAGACATATGTCAATCAATGTGGGTTCATTGTAAGGGATAGGATCCCAGTTAGTGCTCGTGAATGGAAGCAGAAGATATCCGCTCCTAATGTTAGTTTTGTATCTGATCGTGACAAGAACCTAGCTTGGAGAGATATCACTCAGCATTTCACATTATAAGCAGATGATGCTTTGAAGGAGCTAGTGAGGGATTGGACAATGAAGAAGATGGCAACATTGTTCCAGAGTTGGAAGAAGACATTGTATAAAAAGTTTATCTTGAAGAATGCTACGCTGAATTTCAATGCTAAGGCGTTTGTCAAGTTGGAGTCCCATTGGGATGCCTTCGTAGAATACAAGACATCTCAAGACAGTGAGGAACGTGTGATGAGGAATCGGCAGAATGCCCGACAGAAGCAATACCATCATCGCATGGGATCAGGTGGTTATAGGAGTGCTATTCCCAAGTGGCAGAACCTAGAAGCAGAGATTACTGCCAAGGGAATCATACCTGAAACAATAGAGAAGAACCGGCCTCAATGCGTGAAGAATTGGTTCTACGCTCATGGGGGAAGCCTAGACCCAGACACTAGCAAGCTAATTTTTGGCCAAAAAATTAAGAGAGCAACATAGAGACTAGCTCGTGCTAGGGAAGAAGCTGATAGTGGTGTTTTCAAGCCCAACAGAGAGAAGGATGAATTGACATATGCCCTAGAGAATCCTGAACACGGTGGTCGAACAAGAGGCTATGGGGTGGTTCCGTGGCTACACGCATTCCCAGCAGACAAGGATACCTACAGAAGCCGCCAGAGAAAGAAGGATGAGGAGGCAGAATGAATCCGTGCATTGGAGCAATTTGTTGATGAGTCACGACAAGCATTGCTTGAATCACGTGAACAAGAAAAATCTCTTGAGGCAAGAATGCAGGAGGAGATCAAGAGGCAAGTGCAGCTAGCAATGAGTCAAATGTAATCGCAATCAACGCCGGGAGTCACCATTAGCCCCGTTGGTCAGATGAAAAGCAGTTGTGCTTCTACGGAGCTGCCAGTTATTCAAGACGACGCTGGGTTGCGCTTCCCTATTGATGACATTACCGAGCCTCTAACAACATGTGAGCTACACATTCCAGATGGTAATAATGCATCAATCATGGTGGCTGTCGGGGTTGTATCTCCAATAGACCGAACGAAGACACCAAGAATCCATGGGTCAGTTATTCAACCTGGATATGCTAGTGTCTCGGTCGATAGAGTGCTCAAAGGTTACAGCAATGTTCCTCTTGACATTGAAGGCGGTGATGGGGAGAAGACACTAGGAGAAGCAGAGAAGACATTTATTTAATGGCGCAAACGCTTCATCATCATTTCTGGGGCGCCACCGCTTCCCCTACCTCACCCTAGGTACGAATGAAAGTGAATGAAATATTATTTTCCATTAATTTTCTATTGGCTTCAAAAATAATTGACACACAACTTGTTTTTGTAGCAGGGTCTCCCCCCAGCCTAGCCTAATCATTCATTCCCCATCTCATCACAGCGTCGCGGGGGGCGAGACGACTTCATCCCCACGGCGATCGCCAACTCTTACACCGGCCCCATCGCCTCCACAACGATCTCCAACTCCTACACCGGCCCCACCTCCTCCACAACGATCTCCAACGCCTCCACGCCGATCTCCACCAACACCGGCCACATCGCCTCCACGCTGGTCTCCAACACCGCCCCCACCCCCTCCACAGCGACGCACTACAAAGACGTCTAAGGTCCCGACAGCAAAGAAGACCCCGAGAAAAAGAGTTATTTCTTAAGAAATACTTCCTGAAAAGACTGATGAGCAAATAACAGCTGAAGAAGACAAAAAAGTGAAAGATTTTTTTATAGATACAAAAAACAAGAGTCAAGCGAAGCTTAAGGAGAAGCCGTACTTTTACCTACCACGAGAGGTGCTGAGGCAGAAGGTCGATGCTCACAAGAAAAAGATGATTGAACTTCGTAAGCCTTCGCCACTACCAGACTATGACCGCTCCCTCGTGAAGTCACATGATGCAGGTAAGAAAAGGAAAAGAGCATCAGGGAAGGATATCCCACAGTTCGGACAACAGAAGCAACCAATGCAAAATCTTGTTGTTGCTAATGAATATGGTTCAAACATAGAAGTCTATCGACCAGACAACTCTGGAGAAGTGTCGGTTGAAGCCCTTAATGCTTTTTTTAAAGATACTGGTTTAACCTTGGATCAATTGATGGGCAAAGCTCCAATCCAGAACCTGGAAGTTGATACCTAGAAGACTTATAAATATGGCAAAAGTCTGTACAACCCTGCGGCTCTGAATGAATTGGGTACGCAAATGTACTTGCTCAACAAGTGGTACATGCAGGCGTGTGGCAGGGGTGAGCAGTGGATCTTTGTCAGATTTAGAGACCATCATTACTTCCGTAGCGATGCCATCTTACATATTAGTTTCGAAGAATTGCATCAACTATTCCACTTGGACGCTCTGGACAAATCAATCATTAGCTCCTTTTGTTTGTAAGTGATTCTTACTTTTATTTAATAAACTCACTTTCATGCGTATGTGTATATAATTATCCTCACATGTAACTTATATTTATATACAGATTCCAGATGTCAGAGCTCCAAAGAATACAAGACACCAGTGTTGGCTTCATTGATCCTTATATCGTATTCAAAACCGGTATTATTGTCAAGGAGCGGTGGGTATCTGAAGCACAGGAGAATATCATGATGTTCTTCGTGAAGCAGCACGACAAGACAACAATACTTTTCCCGTACAACTTTGAGTAAGTGTTAATAATAATGTAGTCTACACATTTTATGTAATATCAATACAACTTATATGCATGTACGTGTGTGTATAAACCAATGCAGGTTTCACTGGATACTCATTGTCATTGAGTTAAACTCAAGTCGGTTAGTAATCTTTGACTCGTTGAGAAAAGAGCGGGCACTATACCAAGATATGATAGACATTATCCAAGGGTAATTTCGATCTCTCGCGTACAAATATTATTGAATAGACTTTGCCATAATTTATTAACGATAGTGCATTATTGGTCGCACAGGGTTTGGAAAGAGTTTATTCGGCAACATCGCAAGGATTGCAAGGCACCACTTAATGTAGTTGAAATACCAGTAAGTTGTACTATATACACTTCCCCACGTGTTTAATTACTATATCGTACTTCAATTTACGTGTGAGATGATGAGAATAATCTTCTTCTCGTACAGTGGTGTTTGCGGCAGGAACCAGGTAATAACTTGTGTGGATACTACGTTTGTGAATTTATCACTGCGCACATAAGAAGAACTCCTAAAGATGTCCTCAGAGTACGTATATATCAATTTTTTATTTATTTTTAAATGAATATATATATATATATATATATATATGTGTGTGTATTAATACTTTTCCTTTTATTTCAAATGCAAGACTGAATGGTTGAAACGAAGGGTTATGCAAAAAGACCATCTGAAAGCAGTTCAAGAGTCAATAGCAGGATATCTTCTAGAAAAAGTGCTAAATCCCAACGGTGAGTTCTACTTTGATCCTAAGGAATAAATGATGTAAATTAAATGTTTATTGATATCGTTATTTTCGAGAACCGGATTATGAAAGTGTTGTATATATACATATATATATATCTATATCTATAATATATATAGGTTCATACTTTATTCGAATATAATAATGCTCGAGATGAGAATTAGATGTAATTATATGCGTGCGTGTATTTATATTAGCAGCGTAGAATACGTACATAAAAACATATTATATATTAAACAAATACGTGTAACTGAACTGAAAACAAATTAAAAAAAAGAAAAAGAAAAGGAACCTTTAGTCCCGGTTGGGGTTACTAACCGGGACTAAAGGGTGCGGCCACGTTTGCTCGGCTAGAGGGCCTTTAGTCCCGGTTGGTAACATCAACCGGGACTAAAGGTCTCTCTTTAGTCCCGACTCGATGACCCGGGACTAAATGTGACACCTTTAGTCCCGGGATCGTTGTCTTGGCGCGGTAACCGAGACTAAATGCCATTACCGCCCGGGACAACCAGTCCATTCTGTAATAGTGACGCACCCACAACACTAAACGCTGTAGATTGTGACTTAGGCAGATGAAAACAACCAAAAAAACAACCTTGTTTCTTTGTAACCTTTTTTGTATCATGAACTTTGTTGTAAACTTTTATATTCTTTTAATAAAAGCGTAGTAGGGGCTGGCACCCTCCTGTTTTACTAAAAAAACCAAAAAATAAAAAACAAAGAAACGCACACGCTAATAAGAGTTCCTGAGCACCACGCTACTGGGCTGGAGGTCACTCAAGTGACCCGCCCCAGCATGAATCCAAAGGTCTGCTTTGCTTAAATTTGCTCGAAGCTGGAAGGCGCGGGGTAGCTACGAAGCTAGCTAGTATCCTTGACCATATCTTAAATCATTCATGGGTGATTTGGCCAAGCATGAGAAAGGTTGAGGCATGAGATACTTCTTATGTATGGACGAATCATATGATGATATGAGTTGTATCCTCGTTTTTTGAGTGGGTAAAAGTTTTGACTATTATTATTCGAATACCATGTTCTCCGACATAAGCACGTTCTGTAACTTCTAGCTTCAGAGTAGTATGCACGACGAAATGCTCGTGGAATATCGAGTTCCACTATTGCAGGAAACTTAACCGAGGCGGGCGAAATGGCTTAATCGAGGAGGGCATCGTAACCGCCTCGGCCAAAAGGTCACGGACTCACGGTAAATGGGACCTTTTCCGAGGCGGTTGGCCGTCCACCTCGGTTAATTAAATAAAAAACAAAAAAACCGGTGGATAAGCCAAGCGAGCCCATCCACGGGCCCGCCGAGCCCGTCCACGCGCTGCCGCTGAAAGGTCCTAATATGGCTAGAGGGGGGATGAATAGCCTATTTAAAAATCTACAAATCAACTAGAGCAATTTGATTAGTATGACAAATAGCGAAATACAAATTTGCTCTAGCTCTACAAGGGTTGCAAGCCACATATCCAACAATTCTAGTTGCAATGATTACTAGACACACAATTTGCAATGTTACTACTCACTAAGAGCTCTCAATCTTGCTACTCTAAAGAGCTCTACTAGATGAACTTAAAATAACAAAGCAAGCTCTCAATTCTAATTACACTAAAGAGCTTGCCACAACTAGTTTGCAAGAATATAAATGAGTGAGTAGGGTGATTATACCGCCGTGTAGAGGAGTGAACCAATTACAAGATGGATATTAAATCAATCACCGGGAGAATACCAAAGGGCAAGAGACAACCAATTTTTCTCCCGAGGTTCGCGTGCTTACCGGTACGCTAGTCCCCATTATGTCGACCAACACTTGGTGGTTCGCCGGCTAAGAGGTGTTGCACGAACCTCGTCCACACAATCGGACACCGCAAGAACCTACCCACAAGTGAGGTAACTCAATGACATGAGCAATCCACTAGAGTTACCTTTCGACTCTCCGCCGGGGAAGGCACAAGACCCCTCACAATCACCACGATCGGAGCCAGAGACAATCACCAACCTCCACTCAACGATCCTCGCTGCTCCAAGCCATCTAGGTGGCGGCAACCACCAAGAGTAACAAGTGAACCCCGCAGCGAAACACGAATGCCAAGTGTCACTAGATGCAATCACTCAAGCAATGCACTTAGATTCTCTCCTAATCTCATAATGATGATGAAACAATGATGGAGATGAGTGAGAGGGCTTTGGCTAAGCTCATAAGGTTGCTATGTCAATGCAAATGTCCAAGAGGGTGAGCTTGAGCTGGCCATGGGGCTTAAATAGAAGCCCCCACGAAATAGAGTTGTTGTACCCCTTCACTGGGCACAACTCGGGGTGATCGGACGCTCCGGTCAGTTCGACCGGACGTAGGACCCCAGCGTCCGGTCGCCCGATGCTTGCCACGTGTCATCGGCTTCAAACGCTGATCGCCCGATTTCAACGGTCAAGTGATGATCGGACGCGTCAGTTAGAAAGTGACCAGACGCAGGACCCCAGCGTCCGGTCGTTTCCAACAAGGTTCCAAACATGAAATTTCATGACCGGACGCGTCCAGTCATGCTCGACCGGACACACCCAGTGTCCGGTCACTCAACGTTTCCTCTGTGTGCCTCACGTCAGCGTACGTTAGCACTGACCGGACGCACCCTGCCAGCGTCCGGTCACTCTTCGCGCCAGCGTCCGGTCACAAGACCGAGACGCATGCACACTGCTGCTACTGACCGGACTCAGGACCCCAGCGTCCGGTCATTGCGCCACCAACGTCCGGTCACTCTGTGAACCCTTGTCTTTTCTGTATAGGGCGCCGATGGCACTGTCGGACTGTCCGCACTCTATGGGCGGACACTCCGCCAGTGAAGTTTCTAACCCTTGCTCAAATATGCCAACCACCAAGTGTATCACCTTGTACACATGTGTTAGCATACTTTCACAAATACTTTCAAGGGTGTTAGCACTCCACTAGATCCTAAATGCATATGCAATGAGTTAGAGCATCTAGTGGCACTTTGATAACCGCATTTCAATACGAGTTTCACCTCTCTTAATAGTACGACTATCTAACCTAAATGTGATCACACTCGCTAAGTGTCTTGATCACCAAAACAAAATAGCTCCTACTATTTATACCTTTGCCTTGAGCCTTTTGTTTTTCTCTTTCTTCTTTTCAAGTTCAAGCATTTGATCATCACCATGCCATCACCATTGTCATGATCTTCACCATTGCTTCATCACTTGAAGTAGTGCTACCTATCTCATAATCACTTTGATAAACTAGGTTAGCACTTAGGGTTTCATCAATTAAACAAAACCAAACTAGAGCTTTCAGCCGCTGCTCGCCAGATCCGGCCACCCGCTCGCCGGATCCGGCCGCTACTCGCCAGAGCCGGATCTGCTTGCCGTGCGCCACTAGAGGGAGAGAGAGAGAGAGGAGAGAGGGCACGCCGGAGCTGACGCAGAGCTGAGGTGGAGGAGCACCGCATCGCTCGCCCGGCGCCACACCTCCTCACCGGATCCGACTCCTCCTCGCCGGATCAGGGGTCCTCCTCGCCGAATGCGCTGGTGGTGCTCCGCCTCCGCCTCCCTATGCTCCACGCCGCACGCGACTCATCTCCTCGCCGGTGCTGGAGGTGCTCCGCCTCTCCACCCCGCTGCTCCTCGCCGCCAGTTGGCCACATCGCGAGGCACGACGATGCCGGCCTAGGGCACCACCGCCGGCCTAGGAGCGCCGCTCGAAGGGAGGAGAAGGAGAGGGAGAGGGAGGCATCACTCGCCGCGACTGAGGGAGAGGCCGCGTGCTCGTCACGACTGAGGGAGAGCGTGGCGCAAGGGGGAGAAGGAGAGGGGCGCCGTGCTCTACCCGCGACTAAGGGAGAGGGAGGAGAGGTGAGTGAGTGAACCCTAAAATCTCATATATATACTTCGAGTGATATATCGGGCCGAGTGGGCTTTTCTCATTGCTAGGGGGCTCAGCCTGTATTAACCGAGGCGGGTCTTATAATAGGCCCGCCTCCGAAAATAGGGGTATTTTTGAAGGCGGTTAATATATTTTAGATGGTTATTTTTAACCGCCTCGATTAATAAAAAATAACCGCCTCGGTTAATTCAGGTATTAACCGAGGCGGTTTAAAAGCCTGCCCGCCTCCAAGACCTATTTGCAAACGCCGCGTAAAAGATTTTGTAGTAGTGTTCCAACCTTGCTTAGTTATTTATGCTCATTCAACCATGCTATGCTTAGAAATTAGATGACAGAAAACCTTTACTTATATATTGCATAAATGCTTTTTATGCGAAAACTAGCCTTTGTTCCTTGCTAAAGCCATTTGCATGATCTCTATTATTTAAATTTGGGTAAGACCTACTAAGTACCTTGTACTCAAGATGCTACTCTAAGTTGTGTTTGCAAGTGAGGATGCCTCTGTTTACAGTTTTTCCTATGGCCTAGATCGTCCCTAGACAGACTATGAGCATTAGAGGGTCAAAATGATTTTCATCGACGTGGCCACCGTGGCTAATGAGGGAGTGTCGCTGATTTCTTGACGATAAATAAATACCATTCACAATGGTTCTCTTACTATCCGTGTGTGCTCTTCTTCGTGGAGAAGAAGGGCATGCTTGGTTTGTTTACGAGGCATTATACTGCCTTGCTAGACTAGAATAGCAAGCTGAGTGTTATGTTCTAGTATCAAACAAGTTATCATTGAGGTTTGTAATTGCTACCTATAAGAGAGCTAATTTGGCTTTCCTAGACTGGCAAGGTCCTTTGTCTGCCACTGAGACAAGACAAGCTTTGAAAAAACAACCAAACACGTCCAAACTTGCTGAGGCTGCTTCCGACGAGGGCAGAACGGCGCGGCATCGAAGGCGGAAGGAAAGATCTGCTTCAATACATGGGCCTTGGTAGATATGGGCTGGAAGCCCAGAAATAGATGGCCTACATCTTAAGGCCCAGGAGTGGAAAGCCCACTTAAACCTTATCCCCGTCGTCCTCCTGTCCACTCCATTCAAATCCTCGTCTCCGAGCGCAGCGATTCCCATCGCAGCCTCCAATGGCGCTTCCTCCTCCTCATCGCTTGCTGCCGCGCTCTTCCAGCTTTACGAGCAGCGTCATCACCCCCGCGTCCCCACACAGGGGAAGCCACAGTCCCAATACGTCCGTCCCAAACTCCTCCACCACTACCGCCACCGCGGCGCAGATCTCGCTGCTCCGCGCCCACGCCCGCGCCGGCCGGATGCGGCCCGCGCGGGAGGTGTTCGACGCAATGCCGGATCGAGGGAGGTCCCTCGTCGCCTGGACCACCCTCATGTCCGGGTACGCCACCCACGGTCCAGCCTCCGAGGCACTCGAGCTGCTCCTCTGCATGCTCGGCCTTCTCGTCAGACCCGACGCCTTCGTCTTCTCTGTCGCGTTGCGCGCCTGCGCCGCCGTCGGGAGCCTTCGATTCGGCAGGCAGCTCCATGGCGCCGTCGCCAAGCTCGGGTACGTTGGGGTAGACCTCTTCGTGGCCAACGGCCTCGTCACCATGTACTCGAGCTGCCAGTCCCTCCGTTGCGCCGAGAAAGTCTTCGGCAGTATCGCATCTCCGGACCTGGTTTCCTGGACATCCATGCTCAGTGCATACACCGAGAACGGATGTGACGCCGAAGCACTGATGCTGTTCATGGAAATGGTCTGTGATGGCGTCGCGTGCGATGCTTTTACACTGTCGGTGGCACTCAGGGCAGCTTCGAGTTTGGGCCATGTGGGATTGGGCCATCAGCTACACTGCTGCATGATCAAGATGGGGTTGGTTGGCAAGGAGTTCCTGGATAATTGTCTGATCGGATTCTACGGACGGTCTGGTGAACTGCAGATGATGCGAAACGTGTTCGATGAGATGAATGGCAAAGATTTGGTTTCTTGGAACACCATAATCCAGTGTTATGCAGAAAACTTGTGCCATGAAGAAGCCTCAGCTCATTTTCGTGCTATGATGTTTGAATTCGCAGAATGCGATGAGTTTACGCTGGGCAGCATTCTTCATGTTGTTACCAGAACTGGTGCTTTTGGTCATGGTATGGAAATACATGGCTACCTCATCAGAGCCGGTTTGGACTCTGACAAGCACGTTATGAGTGCTCTCATTGATATGTATGTCAGTTGGGCTAGTCTTCGTAAGAGGTACCGGGTGTTTCCTTTGAGAATGTTAAAATATTATCTGACAGTCCAGGGCAAGCTGGATCAATTTATCGTGGCAAGCAGTCTGAAGTCATGTGCTTCTGGTCTAGATCTGGTAGCAGGGAGGATGTTGCATGCTTGCATATTAAAGTCTAATATGAATCCAGATTCTTTTGTTACTAGTTCGTTGGTCGACATGTATGCTAAATGCGGTGCTCTGGAGGAATCAAATCTTCTGTTTTCAAGAACCAAGAATCCAGGTACAGCTGCGTGGTCTGCTGCTATCTCAGGAAACTGTCTGAATGGCCAGTACGGAAGAGCAGTGCATTTGTTTAGGAGGATGCAGTCAGAGCATGTGCAACCTAACGAATTCACCTACACCGCTATACTTACGGCATGCATGGCTCTTGGAGATGCTGTAAGTGGTATGGAGATCCACAGCAACTTGATTCGAAATGGCTATGGAACCAACACCTCTGTCCTGAAAAGTTTGATTACCTTTTACCTAAGACAAGGTCGGTACCACCAGGCTCTGAAACTGTGCTTAGCACTATCAAACCATGATATTTCTTGGGACACATTGGTTGAATCATTTTCTCAGGTTGACCATCATGTTGGAATAGTTAATCTCTTTCATGTTATCCAATGTTGTGGCGTGAACCTTGACTACCATACTGCACGTCTCATCTTGAGTTCGTGTGGGAAGCTGGGACTTCTTGAGGAAGGGCTGCAAGCACATGCCTACATGACCAAGCGTGGCCTTGCTTCCACAGCTTGTACCAACAACTACCTCATCGACATGTACTCCAGTTGTGGTAGCCTTAGACATGCGTTCGATGCCTTCAACTATATGCCTGACAAGGATGCATCTTCCTGGACCTCAATAGTGGCAGCAAACATCGAGAATGGCTGCCCAGAGACTGCCATTCGCCTGTTTTCACAGATGCAGAAGGAGAAGTGCCGTCCGACACCGGAGGTATTTTTATCTGTGCTGAAGGCCTGCGCGAGAACTGGCCTAGTAAATGAAGCATTCAGGTTTTTTGCGGCCATGACGGAGGTTTACAAGATACAGCCCTCGGAGGAGCATTATTCCCACATGATTGAAGTCTTGAGTCGTGCGGGGATGTTCAAGGAGGCAGAGCATTTCATTGACAGTGTTGTTCCTTCTGAATCTGGCGCATCGGCCTGGAGTTTGCTTTGTGCTGCTGCGAAACAGAACGGAAATGATAAGACGGTAGAGCTTGCAGGAGACAGACCAGCAAGGCTTCCCGGTGGCTGCTGAGTGTTGAACAATGCTTCACTTTGTATGATGAACCTGTCCATCATGTTTTACATGTAAAACTCTAGCACTACTAGAGCTCAAGGAGTATACTCTTGGCACCGAGCCACTGACACGTGGAGTGAATACTGTAATTGGAGGCCGGTCTTGTACTCTTGTAAATCCAATACAGTTTCATACAAGATTTACTGGAGTAAAACTCTTAGAGCAATCCACTTGTTCCATAGTCTAAAAGAACCTTGGTGTGCGCAATTGACGTTTATAAGAAGCGAGTCCAATTCAACCTAGGTGGAACGTGCGGGTACTTCTTCTCTTAACAAAAAACTGTCTATTTTTTTTTCTAGATTTGATCTTTTTTTATTAACGTTTACGGGAGTAAGTTAACTCACATACTACTAGTGTGTATGAGTAGCTAAACCATTGCTCCCTTTAACCTAAAAAGACAGAAATTAAGCTTCTCGAGAAGTGAAACAATTCTAAATTTGACAAGGTTTAGAGTATCTCCAACTTTTTTCTTAAACTCGCTCTTTAAATCCTCGTTTGAAGAGTTATTTGAATAAAAATCGCTCTATTCTTAAACTCGCTCTATAAATCCTCGTTTGAAGAGTCATTTGAATAAAAATCGCTCTATATATCTTTTCACCCTCTAATGTTTCTCCATATCTTGTGCGTACTTTGGACAAACAGACCACTCGCCATCTTTAGCTAACGATAAACCACTAATAAAGGATGGCAATATTTGGAGAACTAATTGAAGAAGCTCTTGGAGGATGCTTTTTTCACCGAAAAATATATTTCTATCGATACAACAGAATATATAAGAGATTTCTGGCTCTTATAAAATTATTATCAATATTTGTATCTTTAAATAAGTCTATTATGAAAATATATTTCATAATTAATTAATCTAGTGATATTAAATATCATAATAATTATTAATTTATATATATATTTGATTAAATTTGAAATCATTTTACTCCTCCAGAAATAAGATTTATGTTCTTTTTTGGACTAGTGGTAACTTTTACGAAACCAATACTATTGGTCCTACCAAAAAAGTCAGTGCTTGAAATTTGTGTTTATCCATGGATCACAAAAACATATTCTACAAATTTGAATTTAAGGAATGGAGGATTTTAGGGTATGAGGCTTGACAATTGTCATGGAGCTTCGAAGGATCACTAGGTAGGTCATGTGGTAGCGAATGGGAAGGCATCCTACCGTGGTGGTGGAGGACGACTGTTGGGTGGTACTGGTGGCGTTGATAGCATTGAAGGCCAATGAGTTTGCCTCAATGTTGGAGGTAGCATTAAGCTATTCGAGATAGCAAGGAGGAGATAGGGAGAGGGAGCTAAGTCTAAAGTAGTTGGCTAAGGAGGGAGAAGCAGCAAATAGGATGATGTCGATGAATTGCGCCATCACTGGCTATGCCGATAACGAAGCTAGGGTGAGAAGAGAGACCATCATCTGTTGTCGAGATTCAACCATACTCATAGGTATGGGATCCCATGAGTGGCTTTATTCAATGGTGTCAAGAATTCAAGAGACTCTACTACTCTTAAGGCAATCCAACATACAAACACAGACGCTGATGTAAAATTTTATTCATAAGCGTAAGTACATAATTTTATTTGTTAGACTACGTGTCACGAGTGAATATTTACTCTACCTATAACTCATCCAATCGTTGATATTCCTACTCTACCAGGGAGAGGAAGGAGACAAAGTAAGAAGTAAAAGAAAAGAAAGCCGAAGTGAGGGAGAAGAGGCAAGATCCATCCATCCTTAAAAAGTTACTAATAAGGCCAGTTTATGATATTTTATAAGAGTTTCATAAGCAAATAAGATATTAATTTAGCAAAATATGCTTACCTGGCACAATACTATTAAGAGAGATAATCAAAATTTTATAGGAACAAAATAATTTTTTTCTCGATCACGCAAAAGGTTTGCGCGTCTTTGTATTAATGTAGAGAAAAAATTTAATATAACACGCCTTAGCGGCGTCCTAGGGGGTCAGAAGAATTGTACATGACGCTCAGACCTATCCCAGTGTACTAAAATATATGATGTCACATCGTACATGGAACAAAATTAATTTATATGATAGAATCATTCCACATATAACATAGAAACTGCCAAAATGAGACGAAATTTCAACTGAGCCTCAAACACAAAATTTTAACCAAGAGGCTATTGACCTTTTCTTTTCTATAATTGTTGTCATGGCTTAATCTCGTCCACGTGGACAGTAGCATGAGTTTTATAAACTGCCAAAGAGGAACACGAAATTTCAACTGAGCCTCAAACACAAAAATTTAACCGAGAAGAGGCTATTGACCTTTTCTTTTTCTATAATAATTGTTGTCATGGGTTAATCTCGTCCACGTGGACAGTAGTACCACTACCACGAGTAATTAATAATCAAAATTAAACTATTCGTGCGGTGAAAGCCGTCGAGTCTCCGACGAGGGCGACGAGGAGGAGGTCGCTGGACTTAGGAAAGCACGCCGTCTCACATTTATCTCGGTCCCGTATCCCAAGAATCAACAGTGGAGAGTTGAAATCACCATGACCATGAGTTAAAATTCCAAGTACTAGTAGTGTATTTTTTTTTGAGAAATAGTAGTAGTGTACTATTGGAATAAAGAATACTGGCAAGGTTAGACGCTGGGCCTGGCGGCCGAGAACGAGATGGCCGTCCGGCTTGCCGGCCCGGAAGACGTGCGAGCACGCACGCACGGTCCAGGCCTCCAAGGCTCCAACCACCGCAGGCAGGCAGGGTGGCAAACGCGACGCCCGCACGGCAAACGTCACCGCACCTCACGTCCGCACCACTTCTCCACCGCACCCGTACAACTCCGGCCGGGCAGCCGGCCGGCGGAAGCTGCGGAACAAAACCTGGGTCAACGGCCGACAGCTCACTGTCCTAGAAGAGAGACGAAGCCCATAAAGAAAGAAGAGGGGCTCACCGCTCACACAAACACCCGCTTCCTCCTCCTTCCCCCATCCCCGACCCCACCCACACCCACACCATCGCATCCTCCGATCCCATCTCAATTCCCATTCCCACTCGCCGTCGCCGCGGGTCGCGCACTCCAGCTCCAGCGCGCCGCGCGGTGCTGCTCTCCCCGCCCATGTGACGCGAGTCGCGCGCCCCCCAGTCAGCAGTCCCAGACCCCAATCCGCGGCGCCGGGCGGGGTACCCAGAGCGAGCAATAAAAATCCGAGGATTCCGTTCCCCGTGGCGGGGATGGGGCAGGAGGGGATGGGGTACAACAGCAAGGGGGGAGGAGGAGGAGGAGGAGGCGGCGGCGGGGGAGGGCTGCCGATGACGGCGCCGCGGCCGCGGGGCGCGTCGCCGCTCCACCACCACAGCCGGTCGCGCAAGATCCACCGCACTTTCAACAACCTCAAGATTACCGTGCTCTGCGGCCTCGTCACCATCCTCGTCCTGCGGGGCACCATCGGCCTCAACCTCTCCCTCCCCTCGCAGCCCTCCGACGCCGACGCGCTCGCGGACGCCAAGGCCGTCGAGGACATCGACCGCATCCTCCGCGAGATCCGCTCCGACTCCGGGCCCGACCCCGACGACGAGGGCGACTTCAGCGCCTCCTCCGGGTTCAACGCCACCGCGCTCAGCGCCACCGAGGCCGCCGCGGCGTACGCGGCCGCCGTCGGCAAATACGCGCTCGGCCCCAAGATCTCCGACTGGGACACGCAGCGGCGACGGTGGCTAGCACAGAACCCGGGCTTCCCGGCCACCTTTGCCGAGGGCAAGCCCAGGATTATGCTCGTCACCGGCTCGCAGCCTGGGCCCTGCGACAACCCGCTCGGCGACCACTACCTGCTCAAGACTACCAAGAACAAGATCGATTACTGCCGTCTCCATGGCATCGAGATTGTCCACAACCTCGCGCACCTTGACAACGAGCTCGCCGGATACTGGGCCAAATTGCCGCTGCTCCGCCGCCTCATGCTCTCCCACCCGGAGGTCGAGTGGATCTGGTGGATGGACAGCGACGCGCTCTTCACCGATATGGCGTTCGAGCTGCCCCTGGCGCGCTACGATGGCCACAACCTCATCATTCACGGCTACCAGGACCTCCTCTTCGAGAAGCACTCCTGGATTGCTCTCAACACCGGCAGCTTCCTCTTCAGGAATTGCCAGTGGTCGCTTGACCTCTTGGACGCATGGGCACCCATGGGCCCCAAGGGGTTCATCCGCGACCAGGCCGGCAAGGTACTCACGGCGAACCTCAAGGGCCGGCCAGCATTCGAGGCCGACGACCAGTCCGCACTGATTTACCTCTTGCTCTCGCAAAAGGACAAGTGGATGGACAAGGTGTTCATTGAGAATTCGTACTACTTGCATGGCTTCTGGGCTGGGCTGGTGGACAAGTATGAGGAGATGATGGAGAATCACCACCCAGGCCACGGTGACGAGCGGTGGCCTTTTGTGACTCACTTTGTTGGGTGCAAGCCATGTGGGAGCTATGGGGATTACCCAGCGGAGCGCTGCCTCAGGAGCATGGAGCGAGCGTTTAATTTTGCTGACAACCAGGTGCTTCGGCTATATGGTTTCTCACACAAGGGGCTGGAAAGCCCCAAGATCAAGAGAACCAGGGATCAGACAACCAGACCGATTAATGATGTGGAGAACTTAGATATGAAGGCCAAAATATCCACAATTTCCTGAAAGTTCAGATGAGAGTTGGTGGTTTGGCAATTGCATACTTGCTTTGGCTATCAACAGGGTCAGCATTTTGTGATATGGGGGATATGGTTGTTCTAGTTTCCACTCTCTTGCTCTCTCTTTCCTTTTTGTTCACCAATCTTTATTGTTATGTGACAGCTAGAGATTGCAAGCTTTGTTTTTATGGGTTTAAACAAGATAGGAGCTCAAATCTAATGGAAATAGTCTCGCTTTTGTACTATGCCATTTCATTTTTTGTGCTAGGTTCTTGCGGGACATGAATCACTGATATGTGGAGTTTGTGCACTCTAGTAGACTAGTTCTCTATTTAGTCGTTACCTTTCTTATCTTCCATGGTTGAATTTATGAAGCCTATTGCTAACTAAATGTACCTAAGCAACATTAAGATTTTTCTGTCTACTTTCTGCCATATGATTCAAACTTTACTGATTATTGCAATGTGTCAAGTACTCCACAATCTATCCTGATTTAGTGTGACATCTTCATTTGGTGGCATTTTTAGCACTGACATCTTTGATGCCTGATATTGGTAATTTAGTACAAAATTATCCACGGCTTTGCAACTTTTCTGCCATTTCCTTTTGAACTGGAATTAGCATTCTGATAGTTATTCTGAAGTAGCAAAGGAAGGTAGCACGTCAAACCCTTGTATGAAATTTTGAATAGCCATAAATCATAAGATAAAAGAAACTGGTACTTAGTGCCACTGGTTTTGTTAAGTCAACACATCATCTTGTTTGTCTCCAGCATCAATTTCTAAACCCTAAAGTGCAAATTAAAGGAGGAAATAACCATAGCATGTGACAGCCTCTTGTTACTATGTTTTGCTGCGTTTTGTACTTCTCATAGATTGATGAATCCTGCTGTATATAAATATATATTCTTCTTTTATTCAGACATTCAACCTAATATTTGGAAGCATGCTATGGTTTCTTCCAATGGTCTAACCTGTGATGTTGTCATGGTTACTTGTAAATGTTAATTTATACAATTCTTCATATGTGTGACTCATTGAATATTTCATCCATTAAGATGTTACAGAGGTTGCTAATTGTAGGAGTGCTTCTACAGTTCTAAGCATTTTTTATTCTGAAGAATAATTTATGTTGAACGTTTTCTTATGGTGTTTGATTTTATTCTTTCTGCTGCTAGACATTTACTTCACTGTTATGATTTAGGTAGTAAAGGTAATGAAATTGCGGTTTCTCTATTAGTATATTCACTCACGCGATTAATGTTGGAGATACGTATAGCTTCCATCTTCCAAGTTGCTACTTATTTCAATCTGTTATAAGGTTTGGAGAAACTAATGTTGCTACTTAGTATTTCTTTGTGTTAAGATTTGGAGAAACTGTATGCTAATAGTTTTGGATGCCATGCCTGATCATGAACATTAGTTGTATGCCCTTGTTACAGAGGCTGTGTTGAGATTTTGAAGCAGCCATTATCACACTTGTATCTTACTAGTTTTCTACAGTCATATTACTTGCTGGGTTTGCTGATGCTTCGTAGACTTGCTGCTGTTTTAAGTTATCATTCCTTAACTACAGCATGCTATTAAAAGCTTAAATCTGAAGAATTGTGTACCGTTTTTTCAACGAGATTGCTCAATGAGTAGTTATGAACTCATTAAGGATTTGAATCCCTGTTTGCCCATTCAAAACGTTGCTTTGGTGGTTTAGCTGGTTACATGTGGCTGATTTAAGGTTGACATAGTTTTTTTTGTTTTTTTTACAAAATTGAAATATGACGCTGTTGCTTGCTTTGCGTCCTACTTTATTGGATAGAAAATGTCAGGAGCACTGGCAATTCACTGAAATAGAACATACTTTCACAATTAGAGGTGGTGCTAGATAGTGTGCCAGGGATCTTATGCCTTGAAAGTCTGATTGAGAATATTCGTGAATTAGGATTTGAGTGTAATTGACCATGAATTTCTTGGACAAAATATTTACCAACTTAAAAGTATTACCAATGAATCTATTGTTGCATCTTATGTGCTAGCAAGCACCAAGCAGGCATACATACACACCTATACTCTTTTTTAAATTATAAGACATTTTGATTTTTCTAGATACATTGTTTTTGCTATGTATCTAGACATTATATATCTAAGTATATAGCAAATGCGACATATCTAGAAAAGCTAAAAATATCTTATATTTTGAAATGGAGGAAATACTAATTAATAATCAAAGTAGGATGTTCTTACATTTTAAAATGGAGAGAAACTATAAACAAACAGGAAGCATATGAAGGTACGAAGTAGCTTATACTCGGATTAGGGATCCAAAATTTAAGTTTTCCAAGCATATAGATGAATTGGCTAGGGTTTTGAAAACTGAGCGCCGCAGTTTGTTAAATTGTTGTTGCTGCTGCTGATCCGCCTCTGAAGCTGCTTCCTCATCGCAACTGGATCAAGCTTTATCAGGACTGCAGGCCATCCGTTTCTTTCGATTGATCAGATAAATTAATTAACCAGGGGGCTGACCTGATCATGGACGCAACGTGGACTGCACGATGACGCACATTTCTGATGACAACGGAAAATTAATGGATTAATCAAATAAACCGGATCAAGATCTGGCCATCCGCTGCAACTACTGCTGTATGAATGTTTTGTTTTACTTTGTCCGTGTGCAGGTATATATCCTCTTTGTCATGGAGATTTGGGACATGGATCTCAAGGAGCATTGACACTAAGATCTGTGAAGACCTGACCATGTGCGGCTCTGCTCCTGTAACGTTGTCCTACCAAACCCATGTACGATCTGAGAAGACGACCGAGCCATGTGCGACTCTATGGGATATGGGATTCATGATTTTTCACGACCATATATTATATAAGATTACAAAAAGAGATTAGTTTAATCTTGGTTAGTTTGTACTCCCTTTTACCTCATTTTCTTTACGTCGAGATTCAAAAAAACACTTTAAAAGTTTTTTATTACTACTCTCTTAGAATTTAATCGATCCTACAAGCTAGTTAGATACCCGTAGATTTGGTTCAAGTGATCGACTTGGGTGGTTATGTTTTTTTTGGGTTTATTCTAAGTTTTATAGTAATGTTGTGGTTGCTAGCGCAAATCGTCAGACAGTTCTACAGGAGGCCCCGTGTCCGCACCTGTTCCTTTTGTTAGTGACGTGGCTCCTCATCCACATGACTGCGCTTCTTCTTTCTTCTACTTTTCCTATTCTCATCCTAGCTTGGAGCTTTGCACCATGATGTCCACACCTTCCTCGTGTAATCCGTCATCGATTGGCTATGGCTAGTGGAGGTCGACAAAATCAGCTCAAGAGCTTCAACAACACACGCCCCCAGCCTCACCGCCACTAGAAGCCCCATGAATCGACAACCTGGCCCTCCCGTCATTGCATTGTGAGAGCCACCATAGCTTAGCAGTCGGCACCACATCAGCTTCTTAGCCTTCTTCTCCCCTGGCGGACAGCAATGCATCTCCTGCGAAGCTGAATTCCCGACTCATGGAGATTCCCTTGTGTATCGCATCTTCAAGAATGACATGCTTCTCACGCCCTTTCCACCGGTACATCTACAGATTTTTTATGTTGCAATGTGAGGTTTTCAATGTCGATTGGTCATTTGTGATGTTGCAGTTTTGATTTTTTTCATGTTTGTACTATGATGTGTGACATTTGCTATTTGGTGATGTTGCGGCTGCGATATTGTGATGTTGCAACTATTGTTTTTAGATGTTGCATCATTTTTATCCGTGCAACATTTGTTTCATTGTGAGATGTTACAAGAGTTCTTTTCTGTTTGTTGCACCAATATTTTATTTATTTATTTGAGTGGTATGTTGCACATGCTCTTCGTGAATATTAAACTTAACTTTTGACTTGAAGGTGGCTTATTGCGCAAGGAATTTTTCTACAGTTGCAGGAGACTAACTAGCATTATTGCATCCCAAATGTTGCAAAATCTTATATTGTTGCAGTTGAGGTTTTAATTTGTTGCACAAAAACATAATTCGTGTTGCAGTAAATATTTTGTTTTATTTCAGTTCTAATCGATGACTTTATGGTTACAAGCGCGATCTCTGCCCCCCCCCCCCCCCCCATTTTTTATTGCTAGGAGACTCATCCTACGGCCTACGTGGCTACGCCGGTGGCCGCGCATGCCTCTCCGCATCATGCTGCCAGCCTCCTGCCTCCTTGCCGCTTCGCTCTTCCCCCTCGGTCACGGGAGAAGCTTAGCTGCTCGATTAATTATTAACAGTTCAATTAACGCGGAGTTAGAGCTGGATGGGATGGTGGATGTTGCGTCCGATGCTAGCCGCGTAGCAGCAACAGGCAGGCAGCATGCATATCAGCAGTGGGCAAATGTAGCGTCCGGACATTAGGGCGCTAGCCACGCCATAAGTTTTAACGACGCTTCCTTTTGTGGAAGGCAATGTACTTGACGATAGCAAGATGTAGTGACTTTATCAATTTCATTTTGACGTGTTTATAGCGGTAGAATTGCATGCTTGTGTTCATCGAGATGAGTGTGTGTGCATGTGGTGAACTTTTACGTTTAAACTTTGATTCAAAGGGAAGAAAAAATATTGACCTATTTCCCTATTGGACACAACTTGTTATTGTGTATATAGTCTTTTTTTGTGAAAAACTTATAAAAAACATTTTTTTGATTATTCAATTCACTCATTATTGGATTCTTCTTATTGATAAAATCCTACTCTACTTGACACAACTTTATTTAGTATGTTCAAGGGTTGAGAAATAAGTTGTGTTAAACAACGCCATCATTGTTTGTCTTATGTACCCCACTTGTTTGTCTATGCAATTGCGTGTACTTCTCTCAAGGAGTATTTAGGAATTTATAAAGGCATGTTCGGTCAATCTTCGATTGAGGAGGAATCTAATTGAGAGAATTCCTTATTTGACACTGAGAAAATGAGTCGTTCCTTTCTTGGTCCTGAAATTTTCTTCATTCCCTATTTGACACTCACTTCAACTTTCATCCCTAATTTGACACTACCGTCAAATCTATTAGCTAACGGTGTTAACTAGCTGTTAAAAAGACGTTTTTGCCCCTAGAAAAAAAAGCGGCGAAGCAAATTTGAGAGGAAAAAAAACCTGCGCCTTTTTTTTTGCAGCTGGGCGCATGCATCAGAGGCGGGCGCAGGTTTTTTTTCCTCTCAAATTTGCTTCCCCGCTTTTTTGTCCAGGGGCAAAAACGTCTTTTTAACAGCCAGTTAACACCGTTAGCTAACGGATTTGACGGTAGTGTCAAATTAGGGATGAAAGTTGAAGTGAGTGTCAAATAAGGAACGAAAAAAATTTCAGAGCCAAGAAAGGAACGACTCATTTTCCCAGTGTCAAATAAGGAATTCTCTCAATTTAATTTGTAGGGGATAAAAATCCTCTCAATCTTCTTCCAAGCCCCTCGGATTAGAGCTAACCGAACAAGCGCTACAGGAGGAATAGGCCCTAATACTTCCATTTGAAACATGGCATTGGTTGTTGCCAGCTAAAAGTTTTCGACATGTTTTTCTTGATAAGTTTTTTTTTTCTGAAGGAAGTTAAAATTTGAAACAGATCATTCTTTATTTACATTGATTTATTTATTTGTAAGAAAATTGCAGCTCGGCCTATGTTGAAGCAGAAGACAATGTCACAACTGGAGGTGGTGCACTGGCCTAATACTAGTGTGCTAGGGAGTAGAAAACCTGTCACATGCTCTGAAGTCTTGAATAAGAAAACTGTAGAAAAAACGACAACAGAAATCCAAGAAAAGAGAAACTAGAGCTAAGTAGGTTCTTCTACACGGGTTAAATGTTATTTAAAAAAAACAAGTTTTCAGTGGCTGATGAGCTTTGGAAAGTGATAGAACTGCATTTTCATCTTGCCGTTATTGATCCACGAATCTCCGTGTTGATTATTAGATCTGTGCGTGCACGGTACCTGTTTCCTTGGTGTCTAATCCCATGTCCAGGACGACTCGAACTCGGGTGGAACCGCGGACGAGCACTCAGTTAGAGTTAGCTGTTTCTTTAGACTGTTTTGACATATTTAATCAATGAAAAGCCTGATTTCATTATGGACATGACGTGATGCCAACGATGCCTCACATCTTAACTGAAACGGAAAATTCCACAACTTAATTCTGTGTAGGGGATCAAAATCTCACACTACACTGCTTGCTCAGGATTTAACATGCACTGATGCACGTTTTGTTGACATGATGATGACGTTGTCCCCCCTGCAGCTAAATCCTCGCTGTCATGGAGACCTGAGACATGGGTCTCAAGGAACATAAAAAAGACGCTAATATGGATGTGCCTGCAATTTATAGAGAGAAATGCACATAAAAAGACGCTAAATCCTCGCTATCATGAATCCTATCTTGAGGGTTGTTATGTACATGTTCACTATATGTTTTAGCAGCATAATTATTATTATTCATACCATATGTGCTACTTGCAATCTAGCATTGACCTTGTATTCAAAGGATGCCAATGCAGTACCATCTTACTATTCTGCTTGGGATTTGTTACTAGTGTCCCGATGGTCATCTTGTTCACCATCATAGATATCTAGAGATGGAGTATGAGTTTGTTTCCTTTTTCTATAAGAGCAGCTCCAGCAGATTGGGTAAATGCATTTGTGAAGCCATTTATAGTTATTGTGCTCTTAAAAAGCATTCTAACAGCTTGTCTATATTGTTTTCTATTTTTCCCAGTGGCTATCCTACCATTCTCGCTGGCCATATGTCCCTAGCGAGTTCTGCTTGCTATCTGTGTTTTCTAATTTAATTAGGCTGTTGTAAAATACTACATTTTAGATGGGCTTTCTATTTTACATAATGGCTAAATCTCACAATTTAGCATCTAATTTTACCAAGTCTCTTGGAGTTGCTCAATAAGTAGGCAATCCATTTGTGAAATAAAACACTTTTGCATGGATAGATTTTTTTTATGTTTTTGCTTTATGTGATGCATGTATATAAATTAAAGTTCTTTGTATCTGGTGAAAGAATCCATCCCTATCATCTTTTGCACGTGTGACATTATCTTGTTTTAATTCTAAAACTCGAATTTTGCAGGACACTTGATTTAGGTGCACACGGTGCCATTTCAGTTTTATTAGAAATTACTATGTGCGTGTTGACTTAATTTGGATCTTTAAAATTCATGCGAGTCCATTTCTCCCTAAAGTAGCTTCACAAAAGAATATTCTTGCTATATTTTTATACATATAATTAATGTAATAAAATTAATGATCAAAGTTGTTATTGGGAGTCATGTGAGTCATTTTGTGGCCTAAATGGAGTGGTGGTTTAATCTCTTGATATGCTCGTGACGATACATACATACATACATACATACATACATACATACATACATACATACATACATACATACATACATACATACATACATACATACATACATACATACATACATACATACATACATACATACATACATACGTACGTACGTACGTACTTTGGTCAACAAGGAAAAAGAACATTTTCTGTGTTGAACAAAAAGACGCTCTCTATGTAATGGAGAGCAATACTACACGTTACAAGCAATTAAACCCTGTGCCAGCCTCGAGGGCGATTCGTGATGCAGACCATGGAAACCCAAGAAATGCAAGCTCCCCGGTCCCCTTCGTTCCCACGTGTGAGGCGGCCTACTTGGCAACTAGCTTGCGCGCACGTTGGTTGGCTCCCTTCACCCTGGAGTTGAGCTCGTCCACGTCTCCTTGCAGATTATCCAGCGCTTCGTTTTGCCTGAAATGTTGGGCAGAACAAATTACTTCGACAGTACTAGCAGCAGCATTGCCATCCAAGATCCAAAGATTGCTGATCGAGAATATTGAGCTACTCGATCTGGTTCAGCAACTCAAGCTCACCTGTCAAGCTCGGAGCCCATGTCGACGGCCATGCCCTTGAGCTGGCCCAGCACGTCGCTGAGGTCATCGAGGGCGTCGTCCTGCTTCTTCTTCTCGATCTGCAAGATTCACAAATTAACATGGCTTAGTAGCTAGCTGCCGGGTCGCAATCGATTTCGTCTTGGTATCAGTGAGCAGAGCATGCAGCCACGAACCTGGACTTTGTCCATGGCATCGGTGGCCTCGGCGTAGTGGCGAGGATCGCGCTTCCCTCGCGGGCTCAGCCCGAGCTTGTCCCTCTGCTCCATGCGGCTGGCCTTCTTCTTGAAGGAGTCATCTGTTTCATTTCATTATTCAGTTTGTTTCAGTTTCAGTGTATGTAGATATATAGGACACGATCGTCGTCGTAGGTAGGGTAGGGTACCTCGTGACACCTGTGCCGGTCCCTTGATCTGCCTCGTTTTCTTGGGCTTCCATGGCTTGGAGAAGAAGCCTCCAAGGCTGCCGAGAAGCGACTCGCTCTTGGTGAGGTCCTGGTCGATCTCGACGGCCTTCTCGTGCGTGCGGCTGATCTGCTCCCCCTGCTTGTGCAGCGTGATGAGCGTGTCGGACGCGTCCTGCTTGATGTCCTCGGCGATGCGCAGGCAGCCGGCGAGCGCGTCGGTGGTCTCCTCGGCCTTGTACGCGGCGTAGTGCTCCAGCTCCTGCACCGACTGGTTCTCCAGCCCGCCCGAGTCGCGGAACCCGTCCTTGTACCGCTTCTTGGCGTCGGCGGGGGCCTGGTACGCCCCGGACTTCTTCGCCGCCGGCTTATTCTTAGACTCGGAGTCCGAGTCGGAGTCGAAGGGGTTCGGCTTCGACGAAGCCGCGGGCTTTCCGCCGCGTGGCATTTTGTCGTCCGCTCCCTATTATTTGGTCAATACAAAAATAGCTAATTACTTATAAGTAGTTCTTGCAAACGAGCAGAGTTTTCCAAGTGTGAATTGTTGTATAAGTGGAGACTGTCATGTTTGATCGAGTTCAATTAGATATTGAATAGACATTTGTTTTCAAGGATAAAATTTAATTTCTCCATTACCTAGGATCATACAACACATACTGACTCATAATAATTCTAATGTAAACATTCCTTAATCCGATGAACACCTCTACATCGCCCAATGCCCATATAGTTCATACATCAAATGGTGTTATTATGCACCAAGACGAAATCAATATAGGATTGAGAAAGCGAGCATGTTTTTTTTTTATTTACAATAAACAAGAAGTCATAGCATGATAAAATTGAACACAAATCTCTGCATTTCATCTGATTCAACATCTAATTGGTAAGATGGAACTAATACACTAGGAACCATATCGGAAAAGAACGAAAAGGAACTCAATCAAGAAAGATAGATCGATATTATCAACCAGGCTAATGATAACGGCCTCCTTCTCCTCCTCCTCCTCCTCTCCGGACAACCAAAGAGGAGGCAACAAATGTGCCTTTATTTGGAAGCAAACTTCGTTTGTTTGTTGTGCCTTCCGTCTATATATAGGTGCTATTTATCGTTCACTCTAAAAAATTTTTAACTGAAATTGCTGTTATTTTTGGAAACTTATACGATCCATTCGGTGGCTGTGACACGAAGGTAAATACGACCTCCGTGATAATCATCCTGCAATTTCTCACATGCTGTCATTATCATGCAAAGATGCAAGGAAACCACATTGATATTCCACAGGAGCTACCGATTCTCTCTTTTCTCTGTTTCTTTAATTTAACAACAGTATGTTTACTACTCCCTCTGTCTTGTAATATAGTGCATTCTAGGAATTTTAAAATAAATTAAGAGAACATAAAAGACGTACGCACCCTCATTTTATTTCCTAATCCGACGCTATCATCAACATGATTAATGGTGATTAGTTGATAAATGAAAAGTATTGGATGCAAAACTGTTTTTTTCCTCTAAAATGTATTATATTTGAGGACATTTTTTGAATGCTAGAGTGCACTATATTACAGGACGGAGGGAGTATCCCTCTAAAAATAGATATATGAAGGAAGGATATCCCATTTCATCTTTGTCCCATCTGTAAATAAAGCACACCGGAGTACATGACATGCTTCTACCATATTTGAACAAATAAATGTTCTACCTCAGCTGTGATTGGAATAATTTTAGTGGAAGGTGCATTTTTATTTGAAGTCTCAAACTTTATCAATCCAATTAGTTAAGGCATATACATATTTATCGTATACAAGCTATATGACTAGACTTGTACTCAAAATAAGTTTAAGATGATGTTGATTTGTTGCAAGTAACAATGTATTGTCTGAGAAATCAAATATCCAAATCTACTTTTGAAGACTTTCTCCTTCTATCAAGTATGTCTTACATTGATGGACAGAGTGATCACCACACTTTGCATCTGGACCTTTTGATTTGCTTAGTTCATGTGACTTACAGGTAGTGATAGGTGTCACGGGGTCAGAACCACGGTAAGCATTGTTGTTCGAGTCAGTGTCAGAGTATGGGTCTCCGGTAGCTCGGGTGGACTAAGAACACAAGAATCACAGAGAAGACGCAACGATTTAACCTAGTTCGGGCCAATCGGTGCCCTACATCCAGCAACTGATGATCCTTATACTCAAAAGCACCCAAAATCGGGGGGTTACCACATAGTGTACAGGAGGGAGAGAGAGATTTGGTAGGGGGTTAGCTCGGTGATAATCCTGAGGTTGCCTTGCGCCGGTGGAGCCTTCCCCTCGTCGGAGAGGAGGAAGACGATGGGATGCAGTGGAGGAGCTCTCGGTGTCCCTCTCTAAGTTGCCTTGCTCTCGGTGCTGAGCAGAGACCAATGGATGGAATGGAATGATCTGTCTTTGGATCCCCCCCCCTCTGAGATTCGACCTTATCCCTTATATAACGAGATAGGTCGGGTACATGGTGGTTTGGGGGAATGAGTCTTCGGTCTACATGCGCCGGAGTCCAGGAGGGCCTTGCAGCGATGCGCTATGAACCGTGGCGGTGTCGTGGAGCCGAAGAATCCTTGGGCGTCGTCCGACTGATCTGTTCTAACACGCTGAGTGTCAGGCTATGTCGACTTAAACTGACCTCCCTTAGGTGTGCCTTCTGGAGTCTTCTTGGTGGCGAAGGAGGCCGGCTCGAGGGGCTGACGTGTTGGCCCGAGAGCCCCCGAGCCCTTGGAAGCCATAGAGAAGCTTTGTCTTCTTGTGTCACGCCCTGTGCTTGATCTCGGTAGCTCGGGGCGTGTCTTCTTGTGCTCGGGCCTTGGCTGGGGTCATTGGCCGGGCAGGAGCCAAGGGCCAGGCTCGAGTGTGTCGTACATCGGGAGCCTGAGGCTTGGGTAAGCCCCCGAGCCCTGAGCGGAGGCCATGACGTATTCATGCTCGGCCGGGTTTCTTCACCAGAGGGTGCACGCGAGTGTACCCGATGGGTATAGCCTTTGAGCCCCCAAGCGATCCTGGAGGGGTCGATCGAGGGGTCTTCTTCGGTCAGGAACTATTGGACCCGAGGCTTGAGATACCTATATGTTAGGATCTCATTAGGAGCCCCCGAGCCCTTCGTGGCCTCACTTAGCATGATGGCGACAAAGGGCTGAATTCAATCTTCTGGTGATCGAACCCTCCTTGGTGGGGATGACTTCCGCTGATGAGAGTACGATGCCCTACGTGGGGCCCTTCCCCTGGCATGACGGGGGACGCTTGGCTATCAAGGCCAAGTGGTAGTGGTGCTGACCCCTTCTCTTTCTTCATGTGTTCCTTAGGTCTAAAGCTCAAGCGAGGGCTCAGAAGACTCATCTAGGACTCCTTAGACTTTAAGCCTAGGGCCACCCTCCATTGTGGTCAGAGCCTGTCGTGGGTCGGGTGATTAAGAGCATCTAGGCTCTGGCTCGAGGCCACCTGATCAACCAGCACGCCACGCCCTTCTAGAGGCTTTGGTAGCTGGTCCAACCTTCTCGAATTGGCCTTCTGGGGCCAACCTTTCACGGCCATAGGTCAGGGTGCGAGGAGCGTGCCGAGCTCAGAGGGGCCCTCGTTGGGCTCGCTGTTCAGCAACTCCTGACCCAACTCTAGGGAGTTGGTTGGTTTTGGGGGTGTGTCGCCCAAGCGCCCATCGATCGGAGGGTCAGGTTACTCCACCTGGGGAGCCAGTGCAGCCCCCTAGGCCATTGTGGGCCTCTCTGTCAGCGGGAGTGGTGGCTTCTGGTCACATCCCTTCTGCTGACGCCCTACGTAGGTGGTTGATGGCGTCTGGGTCATCGTGCCTGGTGGAGGAGTTATGGCATGCACTCACACGCCATCCCACTTCGTCTGGGAGATGGGACATTAGGGCCACGTGGAGCAGATCTGGTGGAGGAGCCATGATGCTCGGTGTGCCCGGATCTAGGCCATCGATGATGGCCGGTGGGCCCGAGGGGAGTTGGATCCCCTCAAGTCCTGTGAGGAGGCACGCGCAGAGTGGGCGGCGCGCGTGGTGGAAAGTGGAGTGGGTGGTTGACTTGTTGTCAGCGGCCCCCCTGACTCTGCCTTTACGACATGGCCACCATTACGCAACCGCCTTGAGGTGCGCTATGGGGATTGAAGAGACGCCTAACTGGTTCCCTAAGGCCCCTTCTAGCTGTTGATGGCTGATCGGAGGGCTTGGAGCCGCTCACGGCGCATCATCTGGGCTATAAAGGTGAGCCCCTAGGGGACATGACATCCTTAATCCCTTCTCCAGCCCCTTCTCTTCTTCCTCTTAGATCTATCTCTTCGGCGGCCATCGCAACGATGGAGTGTGATGCTTCCCTCTAGGTGAGCCTATCTTGGTCTGCCGAGCGATTACTCCTTCGAGGGTGGAAGAGCTCTAGTGAAGAGAAGGCCACGACATCGCATGGAGGGGGTTAGGGTTGGCATTGAGGGATGTTGTCCTTTCCTCATGCGCTGCCACCCTTGGCACTTCCTCGACCATGCACGCCGCTGCACTTCTTCCCCGTCGTCTTCCTTTAGAGGGCGGAAGAATCCCAGCGATATGGGCTGCTGGGGCTTCCCTTATTTATCATAGGAAGAGCCCTCCTGTCACCTCGAGGGTGACCATCCAACTCAAGGCTAGAGCTCGGTGGAGGAGTGGATGAGGGTGAGGCGAGATTCTACCCCTTCGCTTTGCCCCTCATCATCACTACTACTGCGAAGCCGCTCCTGCCTCTTAGGTTGGAGGAACACAATCCGAGTCTCCCCACGCTTGTCAGCGAATTGCGCGGCCCCAACCATAGGTCAGTGGGGGTCAGGCAGGCTGGCATGGTTGCTATTGCCGCATGGGCGGTTCTTGGGGTAACAGTTTTTCCTGCTGTATATTGTAATCGGGTCATTCCTAATCAATGAAATGAAATTACTTTCGCTTATAATCTCATTGCTCTTGAGTTGTGCTTAAAGACTTAGTACCTCATTGGGATGGGCTATTACGATGATGGCCTCGGTGGCCAGGATCGCCGTGCCTGTGCTACTAGCGGGTAAGTTCATGAGAACCCTAGGTTTATGGTCGTTCCATGCCCTGGTCATGTCCTCTCTAGGGGAGATCCTTGGCTTCTCGACCGAGCCACTCGTATAGTTCCTGAGCCCTTCTATCAATGCTCGGGGGCTTGCTGCCTCCCTCGATGGGTCACCACGAGTGGCTCGAGATCGATACTTGAACATTGTTCGATGATCGGCCGGTTTTGCTTCTTGGCTCCTGGCTATGGCCACTAGTGCCCAACCATGAATGCCCCTCACACTTTAGGTGCTTTGGGTGACCTTGAATCCTAGTGGGCCAACCTTCGAACCCTCGGTGATGCCCTTTTTTTTGGGGGGGGGGGCAGACCGTCATGCGGTGGGGTGGTACGATCCAATGAAGGATCGAGAGACAGGCAGATAGCTGCAAAGGAAACATAATGGATATAAGAGAAGGGAAAGATGACATAGCTGGTAACACGGTGGTCGAGGCCATTCCGTTAACGCCTTGCCGATCCCTAGCCTAGTCCTCTTGCTCCATTCACCTTGTCCTTGCCTTGCTCGAGGGCCTTCTACAGTAGTCCTCCTTTAGAGAAGTCAGTAGATGGTTAGCTCAGTCAATCCTCTGGTGTAGCCGAGCTACTGCTAGAGTGGCTCAGGTTAAAGGAGATAGTAATAGAGACAAGCGAAGCAAGATGGTCAGGACGATAGGACTTATCTTGGTTTTTGTTGTTGGAGAGGTAGGCCAGCGAAGGAGATCGGCAGACGGGTTATGGTTTGGGAGGCGGTGCTTCTAGGCAGATGGCTTGGCATTGGCCTTCCCTCATGGGGAAAGGTCAGAACTCACCTCGATCGGGTCAACCCCTTCTAGGGGGCTAAGCACCTGGATGGAGGGGCTAGCCGAGCCATCACTATCGCTAGGAGCCTTGGCCACCTCACCGATGCTCGGTCAATCGAGCGCTGCTGCTGTCTTGGTTGCTCCCTCCACCGGCGCCTTTCCTACATCATGGCTAGGGCCATTGGGAGCATAGAGGGCAACGAGCACGGCTGCTTAGGCAACACAATACTGCTCATAGTAGTAGGCTTGCTCGAAGCTGCCCTCGACGGTGATGACCCCCTTTGGGCCAGGCACATTGAGCTTTAGGTAAGTGTAGTTGGGGATGGCCATGAACTTGGCAAAGCACGATCGACTGAGAAGGGCATGGTAGACGCCAGGGAAGTCAACCACCTCGGACGTGAGTGGCTCCTTGCGGAAGTTGTCTGGTTGGCTGAAGGTGAAGTTGAGCCGAATGCACCCAAGGGGCACAACTTCCTTCCCCGGCATGATCCCGTAGAACGGTGCCTTGCTAGGCCATAGGCTACTCCGGGGATGCCCATCTTGTAGAGGGTGCTGACGTAGAGTATGTTGAGGCCGCTGCCCCCATCTATCAGCTCCTTAGTGAGGCGCATGGTGCCCATGATCGGGCTGACCACAAGCGGGTAGCTTCTCGGATGAGGGACGCGATCGGGGTGGTCTTCCCGGTCGAAGGTGATTGCCATCTAGGACCATCGGAGCTGTGTTGGAGCGGCGAGGGTGTGAACAGCATTCACCTCCTGTTTGATGATATGGCATTGCCGATGAGACTCGTGGGCCTAGGAGCCCCTAAAGATCATGAGGCAACGCTCGGCCTCAGGGAACTCGGTGTCTTCCTCTTAGGCGTCGTCCACTGGGGCACTAGCCTTTGAGGCAAGCTTCTGGGCCTTGCCCTATTGGCTGAGGGCAAGGCCCCTCATGGTAGTGCAATCCTTGAGGAGGTGCTTGGCTTTCCTCCCATGGAACAGGCAGGGGGCCTCGAGCGCCTTCTCGAAGTGTTCTGGGCGTGCGCCTTGCCTATGGGTTTGAGGCCTGGCAGCACGGTCGACCGCGGCCACCATCTCCTCCCCATGACACTATTGGTCCTCGTTCCTCCTATCGTGGCGTCACTAGGATGAAGTGGGGTCGTCGCCGCCATCCCCTCCGCTATGGTGACTAGTGGCCTTGGCTTTGCCGCTAAAGTTAGCCTAGATGGCCTCCTCGTTGGTGGCGTACTGGGTGGCGACGTCCAGGAGTTCCAACATCGTGCATAGGGTCTCATGACCGAGCACATGAACCAACGCCTCACAAGTCATGCCGTAGATGAAGGCATTGATTATGTCGGCGTCGGTGATGTTGGGAAGCTCATTGCGCTTTTTAGAGAAGTGCTGGATGTACTCCTAGAGGGTCTCATCGGCCCTCTACCTATAGTTATGGAGGTTCTAGGAGTTACACGGGTGAGTGTAGGTAACCTAGAAGTGGCCAATGAAGACTGAACGGAGATCGCCCCAGCAGCGGATGCTGTCGGGATCAAGCTGCTCAAGCCAAGCTTTGGTCGAGCTTGATAAAAGCAGGGGAAGGTATTGAATGACGAAGTCATCATCTGACTCCTCAACATTCATGGCGAGGTGGTAGTCCTCTAGCGAATGGTCTAGGTTGGTCTCACCGTCGTACTTGGAGATGTACATCATTGGGCGGAAATGCCTAGGGTTGGGAGCCACCCGGATCACTGCCCCAAATGCTAGGGGGGCGAAATGATTTGGGGCGGCACCCTTACCTCGCTGCTTAGGGGTATGGGACTACGCTTGAGCGTGGTGCTTGGCCTTGATGGTGTCACGGACATTGCGATCGTCGCCGATCCGGTGGCGAGGGGGGGGGGGGGGGATGCAGCGGAGAAGGGTCGCACCTTCACTCCTACCGAGGCTTGGTGCCCTAGGTCCGTGGCCAATCAGAGCTATTGCTGGAGGTGTCACCGCTGCTCCCCCCCACGCCTATGGGGCGTGAGCATCAGAACGGTCCCCGTTGGGTGTGGCCATCATCTAGGACGATCAGGAAAGTATGGCGCGGCACCAAGAGGCTGAGCTCTTGGCCTGCTGCTCGAGAGCGACGCAGAGGAGCCGCTTCATCTCGTTTAGCCGCTTGTTGGTCTTTGGGTCCGGCATGTTGGAGATGTCTTCCAGGCGGCAGGCGGTGGCCGCCATGTTGTACGCCTCATGGGGAAAGTAGAGGCCACTAGGAGCCCCCGCGTGGGCGTCATCATCGCCGAGAGTGTGCGCGGCTCTTTACCTCATAAGGTCCTACCTTTGGTGCTCGAGCTCTGCCTTGAAGGTCTCTAGGTCCACCTGCCGAGCTCACAGGCTATCCTCCTTCTCTGAAGGTAGGCCACGCAGCTGCGGGGACTTTGGTCTGGCGGCGTGAGCTCGGGTGCCTCCTTGGCAAGAACCTCATCGTCAATGTGGTAGCACATGCATGGTGTGGCATAGCAGTCGATATCATCAGAGTCATACTCTGGGCCATCCCCCGAGAGGATCTCGAGGAAGGTGTGCATCGAGGGGACGTCCAGCCCCACGGCCAGAAAGGATGGCGCTTCGAGGCGCATTGTGGCTGATGAGGTGCTCCAGCTCTATCTAGAAGGACGCCACCATGTTCTAGATTCTGAAAGGCAGGTCTGGGAGCTAGTAACAGAAGTGGTTAGGCAGTGGGAGCACCTCACAGGTAGCAATCTAGACGTTAATGTTGGCCATCTTATAAAACATCTGGCGATGGTCCGACACGGTGGGGTTCGGGCCCAGACCATGCCAGATCTGATGGGCCAGGACCTAGAGATCTACTCCTAGAAGTCCCGATGGAGGGGGCGACACCGGGGGTTCATTGCCCACCGATGCAGCCCCGTGGAGTGGACAAAGCTCATCGTAGCAGTCAGCGATGTAGTCCAGTCTTCCAAAGTTGAGGACCTGGCCTGGAGCGAAGGCACCGACCGCGATGGAGAACTCGTCGACGAAGCGGACACCACCGTTTGGGGCGACACGGTGGCTCTAGCCACGAGGTGGGTGGCTCTGGCCACCATAGAGACTGAATTGCACTTAACACTGCCCCCTACCTAGCACGCTAGCTATCGCAGGGTCAGAACTGCAGCAAGTATTGTTGTTCGAGTCAGTGTCAGAGTACGGGTCTCTGGTGGCTCGGGTGGGCTCAAGACCATAAGAATCATAGAGAGGACGCAATGGTTTATCCTGGTTCAGGCCAATCGGTGCCCTATGTCCAGTAGCTAATTATCCTTATACTCAAAAGCACCCAAAATCAGAGGGTTACAACAGAGTGTACAGGAGGGAGAGAGAGATTTGGTAGGAGGTTAGCTCGGTGCTAATCCTGAGGTTGCCTCACCACCGGTGGAGCCTTCCCCTCGTCGAAGAGGAGGAAGACGACGGGATACAGTGATGGAGCTCTCAGTGCCCCTCTCTGGGTTGTCTTGCTCTCGGTGCTAAGCAGAGGACAATGGATGTAATGGAATGATCTGTCTTTGGATCCTCCCCCCTCTGAGGTCCGACCTTATCCCTTATATAACGAGATAGGTCAGGTACATGATGATTTGGGGGAATGAGTCTTCAGTCTATATGCGTTAGAGTCCAGGAGGGCCTTGCAGCGACGCGCTGTGGACCGTGGCGGTGTTGTGGAGCCAAAGAAGCCTTGGGCATCGCCCGACTATATTTGAATTGTCGCTAGACATGTCTGTTTGAACATATTGAGGAGCTATGGGCTCATCATCCTCCCTTTCTTGAAACAAAGCCATCCTCGGCTTTGACATATACTTATGAATTTCTTTGCTGGAATGATCAATACCATTAATTAGAGACATACATGGTATAGAGTCATCCTTATTGTCCTCATTCTCCTTGACGTGAGTAGCTAATGAGCCCAAACTGTTTTTTCTGAGGCATCACAAAATTAACAATTGCTATTTCAGAATTCTCACAATTGTTTTCAGAAGCCACAATTGGCAAATCAAGCATCACATCATCCTTTCTTGCATTATTAGGAACATCCGAAATATTAGTAGCATATAATGGAGCCAAAACAGTCACATCATTCTCTCCCTCTTGAAGCAAAGTCGTCGACTTTGGGGTAACTTCAGGAGCCTTTTTCTTCACTTTCGTAGGAGTAAACACCTCAGCCTTGATAGAACTATCTGGCATCGGTTTGAGCACATGATGAACACCCTTGTGCACAAACGAATAATTATTGGAACGGCCACCATGAGTAGCATCAAGATCAAACTACCATGGTCGACCCAACAACAAATGGCAAGAACTCATTCGTGCAATATCACAGTCCACTATATCAACATAATTTCCAATGGAGAATTTAACTCGCGCCTTATGAGTAATTTTGAGTGTACCATTTTGATTCATCTATTGGATATAACGCGGCATTGGAAGCCTCCGCGTAGACAAAGACAAAGCATGCACAACATCTAAACTGCGAGCACCTTTTTGTTTTCCTGAATATGAGGAATACATCAGTAACACGAGCACATTTCTTCTCGGGCTGCTTGGCAACAGGAAATGCAGAAGCAATAATAGCCTCTGACTTTTTAACATGCACCATGAACTTCTGAGTATCAACATATTGACTTTCCTTTGCTGCCACACATTTTTTCTTGGTACCAAGAGAACTACGAGCACAAGCAGATAACTTGCCACCATAATTATTGTGACTGGTAGCTTGCTTTAATTTAGCAGAAGAAACAAATTCAGCATACATAGACTTGCCATAACTAACACCAGAACCCAGCTTCTTCTCATAAGAATTAATATCACCGAGCGTATATTTGCCCATGACGCTGAATTTGTCGGTGATATACGCTCGTCATGACTTGCCGATTAAAAGCAGGAAGGTACTCATCTCCAGCAATAGAATCAGCCCATGACGAGCGTATATTTGCCTTAATGCCTTGGGGATTTTGTGCACGTGTAGAAGCACAACTTTCATATTGCTCTACGTCCGACAAGGATTTTTTTTGGCCCAGTAACCCCACCAATGTAAAATATCTTTAGCCATTGTCTCTTCTGTATAATACATTTTTAGGGCCGATTCAAGTCCACGATCCCAGAAGAAATCCTCCATATGTTCTTCCCAATCATAGTACTCCTTGAGTCATGTTGCTAGAGATAACTTTGACAAAAGATAAACTTTCTTGAGCAATTTCAAATCAGCCATTGAAAAAAAAATCAAAATGCACCGTGAGCAACCTAGAAGCTGATACCAACTAATAAGGACACGCCGACGATGCCCGAAAGTTGCCCAATCTTTCACGGTACAGACAAATTAAATTGTAGCTTTCTCTGAATTTATCAACTCTGAATAGCAGCAGCAAATATTTTTAGAAGATGACGAACTGCAACAATAATTATATTGTTTTCGGCAAGGAGTCTAACACTGTAGCGATATAATTATCTTCCAGGTGATCACGCCAATCAGCAAGTAGCAGATCAGTTCACACAAATTACAAGCGCTGTTTCACAAAAGCACCAGCAACTCGTGACTATTCCAAGATAGCTAAAAGCAGGATACCGAATAATCTCACTCAACACTAGTGTACATTCGGATCTCAAATATCGGACAGATCACGGCAACCCAGGAGAATTATTCCAAGCAATATCAAACTTAATTGACTGATCACGGACCAATACAGTATAGTAGCGATGGTAGTATAAATAATCCGAACAATCCCTTTGATCAATCAAGACAATAATATGATAGATAGAGGGGACAGCTTACAATGAGATGCAATCAAAACCCTAGATAACTTCTTCCACCCACCGCCACAATGAACCACGGTCAGAAGACGAGGATTCCACAGCACGCACCCAAGACGAAACTTGATCACGCGTAATTCTCAATCCAAATGGATAGGCAAGGTAGATGAGGAGATGTCCTCTCACTATTCGTAGAAGAAAGCCTAGACGAAACACTCCCAGAATAAAATCCAATCTAGCTTGATACAGGGGCGGCGGCCCAGGGTTAAAGGCACGCAGGCCACCCAACGCAAGCTGTTGGAACCAGACTCGGACTCACCAGGACCTGAGAAAAACGTGACCTGACTATAACCAAATACAAAGACAGAAGCACAAATACTCCTCTACGTGATGGACTCTAGTCTAGGGAATAAAATATAGGACCATCTCGTCTAAACTAGGCCTGGTTTAGATCATCTTCAAATTCCAAGTTTTTTCACTCTCTCTCCATCACATTAATTTTTAGACGCATGCATGGAGCATTAAATATAGGTAAAAAAATAACTAATTACACAGTTTGGTTGTAAATCACGAGACGAATCTTTTGAGCCTAGTTAGTCCATGATCGGACAAAGTTTGTTAAATACAAACGAAACGTACTACAGTATCCAAATTGCAAAAATTTACAATCTAAACAAGGCCCTAGCAGCTCAGCATACAAGTATTAATATAATACTCCAGCAATTACGATGGAAACTACTCGTGGACATCCACATTTGTAGAACCAATATTGACATGATTTTCTTGCTTGCTTTTCTCCTCTTTTGCAAATAATAATGCAGATCTAAAACATATATTTGATGATAGGCCAACAGTAGTAAATTTGTCCACGTTCTCGCTATATTTCTCAACAAAAATAAAATCTCGAAATTTAAGACCTATGAATATTAAAGAATTACTAGCCTCTATATTTGAATTGTTACTAGACATGTCTGCTTGAACATATGGAGGAGCTATAGGCTTATCAGAGCCCCCGAGCCTCGGTAGCTCGGGGTGTGTCTTCTTGTGCCCATGCCTTAGCTAGCGTCGTTAGCCAGGCAGGAGCCAAGGGCCGGGCCCGGGTGTGTCGTAGATCGAGAGACTAAGGCTTGGGCGAGCCCCCGAGCCCTGAGCGGAGGCCACGGCGTAGTCAGGCTCAGTCGAGTTTCTTCACCAGAGGGTGCGCGCGAGCGTACCCGATGAGTATAGCCCTCGAGCCCCCAGGCGATCCTGGAGGGGTCAGTTAGGGGGTCTTCTTCGGTCAGAAACTATTGGACCCGATGCTTAACATACCCATATGATAGGATCTCGTCAATAGGTTACTTGACTAATTCCTAGCCTAGTTAGCTAAATCCAGCCTGTCTGAGTTGGACCATGTTTGGTTTACATGACCCGATAGTTGGATATGCTACTGGGAGCATATGTAGCTTGTTTGGTTGACCGAAGGAGCATGTAACATGTTTGTGGTCATCCATTCGCTAGATTGGTGCATTTCCTATTTTCACCCCCACGTTAAACCCCACGTCTCTTGTCTTCCCACCACTCACTCATGTCCATTCATTCAAACCCCCTTCTCTTTGACTTCAACTCCCTCGCCCCCTCCGCCATCGTCTTTGTTGTCGCCTTCATTGCCATGTTCGGCAAGAACCGCTCCCCCTTTGCTTCGCCTCAACCGCGTGATCATCCTTCCATACCAACCAATGCCAAGGAAGCCGAGTGCGCTATCGGGGACTGGGATACAGGGTCCCCAAGCAAGATAGTGGTTGTTTCATTTCTTCCTCACACTACATCGAAGAACAATGGGGGTGAGTATCTAGAAAACCCTTCCCTTCTTGATCCCGTTGTGGTTGATGTTGTGATTCAAGGTTAGTTGTTGTGATCTAGCAGGACATTTCCTCTTATGTTGTGCGTTCATCATGGATTTAGTTAAGGTTTAACAGTTTAATGTGAGTGAGAACCCTTTAGTTGACATCGATTGTGTTAGGATGGGTGGCACAAGGATGTTCTCGTGGCCCTCCCTAAGTCCGATTGGACTAGTCTTGACAAGATTGTTGTCCCCAAGTGCCATCACAACAAGCATGCCATGGTCACATTGCTAGGGTGAAATCATAGTGACCAACATTTCTTTGGCTGTGTTAAGAAGGTGATTGTGTTCTATGTTCTGCTTAATGCTCAACTTCCATTGATTAGTTCTGTATTGTCATCTTATTACTTCTCTATTTCCTGTTCCCCTTGTTTAGTTTGATGAGAACAAATGTAGGTTTGTTTAGTGGTTGTATGAGGAAGAGAGTGTAGCATGCGATGGAAGGATTGTGGACCAATCTCCAGCACCACAAGAAGAGGAAGGAAGTGGCCATGGAAGGTTAGGTTCGTGCTCTCCAGCTCCACCTGAACACCCTCAACGAGAAGAAATCTCAGTAGGAGAGGATCGACAACATGACCAACATGTTAAGGAGGATCTGCCATGTCTGCCAAAAGAAGGCAAAGAGTTCTTAAGCTCATAAGAAAGCGCTACAAACCCTATTGTTCTACCTTATCTTCCTCCCCATCCTCATATACATGGGGATGATCCTAAATAAGTGAAGAATGGAACCCCCGAAGTCACCTTTTACGGGTACTGACTTCTAGAAGCTAAAGGCCTTTTTTGCTCATGCCTTCTATATTTTCATGTCACTAACTTATGTTCGGTTAATGTGAACTCTAAATCACCTTATGGTTGTTAGGCATGATGAAATTGCATCTTGTGAGGCCCAATGAATGGTGATGAACATTGTTGGTGAATACTATGAAGTATAATATGATATGGTGTTTAAGTATTATGATATGGTTTTGTCTGCTTCAATTCCAATCTTTTATTCGATGAATTAGTTTTGTTTTTTTAATGTTTCATGCCTATTGCCCTCAAAATGATGGTTCATGCTCAAGTTCTTTCAAGTTTTCTATTGTCTTCGCCATTTTGTATGCTAAGTTGTCAAAGAAATTGATCCAAGTCTCATGTAGGCATGAATGTCAAACACAATCATAGCTTAGGCTTAGTCTCCATTTTTTCACAAGTTCATACACGAATTCATTGTTCAATGGTACAATTAGTTCTAGATCATGAACTAGGATGCTTCGGTACTAGTAACACAACATCCACTAACAACACTAGAATTTCTAAGCCCCTGTAGTTGCATTGAATGTTGGTAGTAGTTGTTGCTTTGTGGTTGTCCTTCATGTTTGCTTACACCCTTCCTTGATCTTCCTATGCACCATCTTAGGAAAGATAAGCATGCTAGGCCTCGATTGCCTCTTCCTTTGTCCTATATCCCAAGTAGAGGTTCAATGGAAACCATCCACCTACCACTTGGTAGTTAGCCAATCATCGTAAACCATAGGCTTTCCTCCATGAAAGACAAAATACCACCTCATGAACTTACTACAAACATGGAGAAAATTTTGTAGAAGAGAGTATCAATAACAAGTTACTTGAAGCCATTGATCAAGTACTCGAAGGTCTTATCTTCCATTAAGGGGTGATATGTAATGCCAGGCCTACTCAGAGCACGACGCCGGTTACCACAAGTGTGATACTTGGGGTGATCAATTGGCGGTGATAAATAGCAGGATCCATGTCTAAAGAGGAAAATGTAGCTAAAGATCAAAACCATATGAGAAATAAAGTCCCTAGGTGTTGTAACAAATCAAAACATCAGATAAACCATAGCCACAGTTGCGACACTGACAAGGTGCGCCACCCAATGGCATCATCTTAGACCCTCTACATACTGCTTATGATTGAAGAGGAAAATCATCATCGGCCATGACCTAATGTTTATAAGGGTTCACTACCAAGATATTCGTCATCCACATATGCGGATCAGCAAGCAAAGTGCTTCAAAACACCACCAACATTGACAAATTGATGAACTTGGCAAACCCTAGCACATCACACAAGTAAATCTATGTCCAATACTGATGAGTATCACTTCAACTAGCACCCTACCGCAACAATGTTTCAGATCTGTCCATCTCCCAAAGAAGAACAAGATCGAAGAAAGGACAGGGAGGGGTGAGTGAATCCATAATAAACATCTGAAATATTCTGCTCTAGGGTTCAAGTTGGCATAGACATACCGAATCTGACGAGGTAACCCTCGAGCTTCGGTCCAAATAGGAGGTGGCAACAAGGCACGATCGACGATGGCCAAATGGAGCCAAGGGATAAACCTGAGGAGGGCCTGGGGAGGTCATGTGTAGGACCGAGCTAGCCCAGGACAGGCTCGACGAGAGCAACAAATTTAAGCACTCCACGAAGCCGGGCAGAGACCAACTAACACCCTTGGCCAGACATCCAAGCACCACCAGAGTGCCCCAACAAGGCTAGCTAGGGGCATAGCCATGCAACCAATCACCATAGCTTATTTAAGGTCGATGACACAAAGAACTCACCTACTTTATGATTCTGTCTAGCTCAACAGTATGCATCAATATGTGTGCTTAAGACAATGACTGGTTTTGACGATATATGATGCAGTCATTTTTTTTTTCTCGAACACGCAGGAGAACTGCGTATCATTGTATTAATAGAAGAAAAAGAAAGTCATACATAGACCCAAACCCCACACACCCACCCACCACTACATAGACACTGGATCACCGGTTAAGAAATGATGCAGTCATTGGGTTGCGATGATGTTAGGCATCCATAGTTAAAATAACAACTGCAGTTTATCATTGACTTCAAGGGGATATTTAGGGTTAGTAGAAATATCGAGGGGAAGTTCATTATGAAAGTTTATTTTAGGATTTTGTTTGAAAGAGTTTCATCAGATGAAATGGAAATCGAGATGAACTCTTTTATAACGTTGTTGTTAGCAGCTCTGACAATTCATGGGTTTCAAATGTGTCCGTAACAGTATCTGGAAATCCAGAGGAATGAGGTAATTTCAGGAACCAAAAATTTTAAGTTCGGTAATGAGACTCCAGAAAACTTGTCATACCAAATGAAAGTGTATAGGCAGGTCTATGCTCAAGCAAGAGCTTTGTTGCAAAGCCAGATGCATCCATAATAACAGCATCCAACAGCAGGCATCCCCCTCCCCATAAAAAATGCAACCTCATGTATGTTTATGTACAGGAACGACTCTTCCTATAACTTACAAATGCTAACTTAGGTTATTTGATGGAACTTGCTGCGAGAACTCACACAATGTATGTTTTCTTCAACACTTTCTTGCCCCGCTTTCTGTTTGTGCTCAAAGCATTAAGGATTTCTGCATCCTCATCGTTCCACAGAATCCTAGCAGCGTCTGGTTTTTCTATCAGTAGCTTGGCTACTAGGAACCCAGCAATAGACCACGTTTGGTACAGCCGTGCCTGTTTCCCAATGAAGCGTGCTCTCTTGGTGTCGTAGTATTCAGGCCATTTGTCTGTAGCAACACGCCTCTCAGCTACCTCTATAGCTTTGGCTGCAAGCTCTGGTCTGTTCATCTTGATGCATGCCACTGTGAGCTGCACAAAATGATAGCAACTGCTCAAGAACATTCAATATGCACATGATAGAGGAGCAACAAAATGTGAGCGGACAGTAAATCTCAGCAAGTTTGGCTAAATGCAACAGTGTATCAAAATGATACCATGCTTTACATATGGACAAATAAAAACCAATTCAACATCAAGAGACAATAAATGTACAGTAATGGGAAAACAGTTTAGAGAATGCAAACCTGCCACAGTAATGTTGGCCAGGATCCTCCATTGTGGTACGACCAAGGCCTGTATCAAAAGAAATCGCTAAGTATGTGAAAAGGAACTGCAACATGATCCCAGGTAGAGCGTAAAAATTGAGAATTATCCAAGGCTCACGTGTTTTTAGGGTCACTCCCAGTGATTATTTTCCATTCCTGGTTCTCAAGAGCAGGATAACATATCTTTAGTGGCATCTCTGCCACTAAATCAGACCATTTAGACTCAATAAGATCTAAAATGGCATGCGACTGATGAGTTGTTGCCAAGCTGCTTACTATTGACCATAAATTTCCCAGTGAAAAGAATCGGAAGTCCATATGGGCTGGCTGGAGGTTTCCAATAAAGTAACCCCCCTTAGGAGGTATCCACTCAACAAGCCATGGAGAAATCTGATCAGGGTATATGTTGAACTTGTTGACAGCATCATAAGAATATTCTTCTGTCTTATATCGATATATCTCATTCAATTTTTGCATGTCAAGCCAGTAGTACTCCCTGATATGAAAGGACAGTGCAATAAGTCTATTGTTCAGGGCACGAATTAAGTCAGCTGATCCGTCTTCTGGAGTCAACATCTCACGCGCACACAAGAGGGCTGAATAGAAGAGTGCCTGCACACAAAACAATGTGCATGAGCTAATAATATAGCCCATAGAGATTGGATTGAGTTTTTCATGGTTACTATCCTTGTAAACTTGTGTCTGCATTAGTAATTATTATGCCATCACTATCCTAATAACAAATGTTGTCTCTGGGATCCTTGTTTCTTCTCTGCAGTACCATCTTCACCACTACTGATGATCAACTTATCTATATATGCCAATCAATCCAGAAAGCTCATTGCTTTTCCAATACAAATTCATTCCCCACATAAAAAACCCAATAGTATCCATGTTTTATTGCAACAGGCTTTGAACATTAAATAGTTCGATTCAAATGTTTTCATTTAGATTACAACAATAGCAAGTGATGTTAACTTTCTGGTAGAAAATACTTCACAATCAGTCCAACAATAACATCAGCTCAGGATTAGAACAAGACTTGTACAAACTCCCAACATACAATCTGCTATTTCAATAAATTAAAAGCTCAAACTAAAAAGAAACTAATCTTTGCAACCCCTGCATAATAGGATGCTGGAATTTTTCCAGTAGATGTCTAGAAGAGTCTTGTTCTAGTCTTAATAGGAGTAAAATACATCAGCGGTCCCTAAAACTTGTACAAGCGTGTTATGTAGGTCCCCGAACTATTAATTTGCAGTTTCATGTCCCTCAACTTACTAAGTGGTTCACCCAAGGTGCAAACCCCCTGGTAAACCGGTGACGTGGACGCTAACAAGACTCTCTATGCTGGATTGCTGATGGACATTAACAAGGCGTGAACTGGAGAGCGAGAGAGAGAGAGAGGGAGGGGAGGGAGAACATGAAAGAATATGATGTCAGGAGCTGCCAAGAAGGCTGGCCATGGACTAACTGATTATGAAGGATAGTACTCCGAGTGAACCATTTAGAAAGATCAGAGATGTGAAACTCCAAATTAATGGCTAGGGAACCTAGATGGCATCCCCAGACAATTTTAAGGATGGTTTGTGTATTTCATTCTTTTATAAAGTTTCCTCGAAAACAATCACAACAAAAATCAACTTGAGAAACAAGGACCCATATGAAACAGAAAATATAACTAGGCGTAGCAAAAAGAAAACCTGAATTTCAAGTGGATGCCCATGGATTCCCATTCGACGATCAATCATACATGAACCATCAGTTACGAGTAATGTAGGGAACATGTCGAAACCATCAGCTAAACAAAGCTTCAGAATCATTTTCATTCCAGTCTGGACATCAATTCTCTCCTGTAGTGACAGATCCCCTGAACATTTTCCATATGCCCTAAGCAATATGATCCACCATAGACCTGAAGCCCATTTTTTATCAGGTACCCAATTAAAGTAGGGAATGCAGAGTAACCAAAACAAAAACAACTAACCCCATTATCAAAAGTACCTGAATCAACAGGTGCCACGCGGCCTATTGCGGCCTCCCCAAAATCAGGATCCAAGACCTCCTCAGTTGCATCCTCATCACCATCAAGCAGAATTGTCCGCACTTTGAAGCTGGCGGGCATTAAACCTTGACCTGGACTATGGCAGTCCATTGTCTTCTCCCAGCTCTATAGACCAGTTCAAGGTGTCAGACAAACTGTCACATCGAGAGGAATAATTGAGGACATGTCACTCAATTTAGTGGCAATTCAGGATTTTGTAGTTTTATGTCTCACTGGCATGAAGTTCAGCCACATGTTAGTGAGACATAAGGTCAGAAAACATGAATGCCATTTAATTGAGCATCATATCCCAAAATATCACCATCTTAGGAAGTGCATACGGTTATGGTATTTTTTTTCCTTCTGAAACAATTTATATATATTTAAAAGCAACATACTGCTTGAGCCATAGGATGCCAATTTTCAAAGACAACAAAATAACAAGTATGCATGTCATTGTACATCAACTTTTACCAAGGCATGTGTGTAACCATATTTCCTGACAACATATTCTGTAGCTCCTAGGCGATAGTCTTAACCGCTGGTGTACTTGCTGAAATTTGGAAGCATCAAGACAAATTTGTATGCCAAAAAACAAAAATTCGACTATGCGAAGAAGGCATCCTCTGGCATTGTTTTAAGAGAGGAGAGTACCATTCATTTTAAGGAGATACTCACATGACCATGTGAGCACCTGGGTTCCAGACTTTGTGAGGCGTCTCTACTGGAGACTCCACCAACTGAGCTATTGCTCATTTTTCATTTATATACCAAGACAAATACATATAAAGCAACATGCCAAAGTGATAATAAGTTCACAAAGATGAAATTACCGTATTTAGATTAAATTCTACTCCCTCTGTTCCAAATTTTAAGTTGTTTTAGCTTTGTTCTTTGTCAAACTTGTCTAACTTTGACCAAGTTTATACAAAAATATATTAATATCCGCAATATCAAATAAATGCACTATCAAAGTATATTTCATGATGTATCTAATATAAATGTAGTTTGATGTTGTAGATGTTTGTGCATTTTTTATAAACTTGTTCAAAACTAAAGAAATTTGACTTACGACAACTAAATGACTTACAATTTGGAACGGATGGAGTATAATTCTTTTGATAATTAAATGCATACTTTTTTCTTGAACATTAGTTAAATGCATATTACATAAATAGTCACTAACATTATCGTAATTCATATGATAGGCATAAGGCCCTAAACCTAAACAACATAAAAATAATATTTAAATAGCAAGATAAGAACAGTACCTGAAGCTGAAGGGTGTGTAGAATGAAATTACGCACAATTTCATATTCCCCCTTCAGTAGAAAAGCAATGCCGGATGGTATGAAGTCCCGAATAAACACCTGATCGTAGTTCACCGGATCACTGTCATTTGGATCGTTGGCAGCAATCGTCCCAACAGGACCACCACAATAGTAAACCATTGACTCCTGCAGAAGTTCCCAGGCCTCATCCTCAACCGATGAGGACTTCCGCCTCTGAGGTGGAGGCTTGGCAGCACTCCCATTTAGACCACCATTGCCACCAACAGCCTGACCAGGCACGCTGACGTCGCCAAGAACCTGGCCAGCGTTATTCATGGCATCCTTGACCCAAGTCCCGTTCCCCTCTGTGACCCTCGCAAGGTCATCGATCCGCTGGCAGCACAGCCCCCTGACGGACCTCAGCCTCGGGACCCTTAGGAGGCCTTGCAGTGCCCTGGCGTTGGGCACCGAATTGGTGTTCCTGTTCCTCCTCCTAGCGACTGCCCTGAGGGACAGAATGGATGCCGGGGAGTGGGTGGTGAACGCCCCCGGCATGGTGTGGAGAGCCACCTCCGCGATCCCCATTCGCGCCTTGTTCCCCAACCCGCGGAGCGCCTGCAAGAAGCGTGACGGCTACATTAGCAGCAGTCGGATACCATTCATACCAAGAAAAAAAGATCTAATCAGAGAAACCCAGCAAGATTCGAACGAATTTGAAGTAAGACGAAGCATGGCAAGTCATTAATCCAAAATTTCCAACGGAGGGCAAAACCGGAGTTTCTATGCAGGAGCACATGAACAAAAGGCAACAACTTTTTTCTCATCTCGTCCAACGAGGAAGGGATCAAACAAAGCTTGCGTAACGGCAGGAGCAGCGCGTGGAGGAAAGCAAGGAGCTCTTACCGGCCGACCACGAGGCTTTCGTTGGGCCGCGCTCGCCGCCGGTCGCCAGGGGAGGCGGAGCGCGGGCGGGGATGGAGCGTGGCCTCTCGAGAAGGGAGAAGGCCAGGCGCGGCGGAGGGCGGAAGGAGGAAAGGGGTGGGAAGGGCGAGGAGCCGAGGAGATAAAAGGAGCAGGACCGGAGACGAAACGGGGAAGGCACGGTCCTCCACCCCAACCAACCACCTCTCTCGCGCCTCTCCCCACGCCACTTTCTACTAGTACTATTTTTGTTTGCCCACTCTTTCTATTTTTCTTGTTTCCGCCAACTTGTTATCACGATTTTAGTGGTCCTATACAGTATTTAGCCGATAAAATCTGGTCAAATATTTTCAAGCTTTGACTGCCAACGAATGTCAAAGCACTTTACTGGAGGGAATATTGGACTTCAAAAAACTATGGATATGGACACTCTTCTGTAGTTCTGCTAGAATGCTATACTGCTTAGGAAAATACTACCGCATTTTTTCTTCTGCTATAAATATGATGTTGCTATATTGTAAGAAAAAACGCCTAATATAGATATACAGGGTCTGATTGGTTAGCTTTCAAAATTTGTTTTGCCAATGATTTAGCAAACTATGATTTTGGTTAGTATTGGGTTTACTATCAAAATTTATCAAACTCTCGCATTTGGCTCTGCCAAATCTATGGCAATGTTTTTACTCAACTTTTGACTTGCAAATTTTGGATGTCAACAAGCAAGCCCATAGTCTCGCTGATAGTATTCGCCATCCAAGATACCATTGTAATCCAATAGTATGGTACTATTACTCTAGCTTTTGCCTTGGTCATGCATATCCTGCACTTATATTGATTGTGTTTTCGTTTTTTAGCTTACCTATATATCAGGGTAGCAATAGGGATGGCATCAACTATGACGATAAGCACGACACTAGTGATGTTGCACGAGTATGACCCATGTGTCAGAGGATCCTGCGGGGAATCCAACAATAATAGGAGATCGGTAGGAATTTGGGAAGAACAGGGGTAGGGTTTAGGTGAGAAGAGGAGAGAACAGGGACGAAGTAAATTTGGTTAATCCATGTCTGTGATCTCTGACTCGGCACACTAGGCCTAAAAGGCCCCTGCTACTTCTGGTCTCACATCTTACAAGATAGTCTTACAAATACGGATACATATGCTGATACAAATATGGATACACAATGTATACTTATGCCATACTCATATTAGCCCTGACATTGCTCCCTCTTTAAAGACCCTCGTCCTTGAGGGTAACTTGAAGATAAGAGATTGTGAATTAACCAAACTTCTTATTTGATTGGAGCTAATCTGCTACAAATTGTATGAGCTTGGTCAAGTTGAGAATCAACAATATGGAGGCCACTAACAGAGAAGACAAAACCCAAAAGTCTATCACCCAATTAGTGTAACTTCTTAATTGCTAAGAAGTACTTGGAAAATTAATAGCACGATGCATTGGTCCATATTTTGGAGGATGTCCAACATCATTCACTTGTAGTTGTAGCTTCATATCAAAGAATCACAACAACCTTTGAGTATAGCAGCTACAACATCTAACATTAAAATATTGTTCCAGCCGTTTCCAAGAAGAAACTTTAGATTAATCTTCATTGACAGATCTCAACAATATCTAAAAGGGCATACTCAACTCCGTCGTACTTCTCATAATCTCGTCACCTCAACAAGCCTAGGTGATGGCCACATATGCATATGCTTCATCTTGATCCATAGTGTTACTATATCTTCATCATAGTACTTGTCCAACAGTTGAAATGTATCACCAAGGCCTTCTCTGACATCAAGGATACTATAAGCTAGACAACCACGGTGCAACTCATCAATTATGACAAGAACTAGATAGAAATGATTGTGCTCCTTAAGCATTCCTTCATACAACCAAATTTAGGTTCAATAATGTATAGCCTAAACAGCCAAGCGCCTACACTAGTATGGTATTTAGCATCTTAAACTCCAGGGTCCCATGGTACACCGTGATAGCACCTGACCAACCAGAAAATTTTGATATGCAAGCAGGAAGGTTGTTTTTACCATCACAAGTTTGAAGCTGTAAGCACTCATGTGCAATCTGTTGTGTTACATCAAACCCAAAACAAGCACTTCTAGGACTGAAGCTTGATCTCCACAGCTCCATTATGTCTTGTACTGGAAATTCAACACCAATGGACTCTCGTATAGTAGGAGCAATCCAATCCACAGTATCACTGTTCAGATCATAAGCAACATAAATTTGGTGTCTGTTTATGGTATGCCATCCTGGACAGGTATTTCATCATGTGTCATTGGCACTTAGAAAAGGTGAATTGGAGAAGGGCATAGCTCTACACTTGGCATCCTCAAAGACATCCTGATGAACAAGTACCCTAGATAATTTATCAGACCCATTGGTAATAGCAGGAACATGGAAATTTGAAACACCTTGCATTTGAACTAACAAAGTGGTTCTTTTGTCAAACAAGATATCCAAGTTGCAAGGGACACACAGACTTGCTAATGCTTGGCCACTGTCGTTCATAACTGATGTTAATTGACCCTGAGGTGTTGTTGCAATACCGTGAACATCATGTAGTGCAGAGGATGACACATGCAAAGGGTAGTCCATGGGAAAGGCAAAGTATGTGTGCTCATTACCATCAGCAAGTACTATGGAGAGGTGATCTAGATTATGCAGTCCACATGGCTTTGGCCCTGGATCAAACATGATGCAATCATGAAAAGATGCTGACCGATATCCTGGTGCTTCCTCATACCTATCAACACTTAATCTGCTTGTAGACATTGTGTCAAACAAGTCCTTCCCCATGTGAAAGTCGACACCATTACCTAGCATTTGATCGAACAAGTTGTGTGCTTCTAAGATGGAGTCGCTAGTGAGCGTTGCTGCATGAACAACGCCATATAAGGCCACGATGACCTGCGAGTGCGCGGTGGATGCGCCAACATTGAGGCCTGACGTCAAACAACTAGGATGTTGCTGGGAGTAGCTTGGTGGTGATGTTGGGAGCAATGATGGCTACAACGTGGTGGTCCTCCATGGTGGACTCGTTGGTGAGCACATCGTTGACGGCAGGCGTGGCACTAGAGGCAGGTACCGACTTGTCGTAGGGGGTGGTGCTTGGCATGGCCCGATAGGTAGGATAACTTTGATGGGTGGAGAACTCGATGTTCACAATCTAGGCTTCGAACCAAGACTAATTTGGACCTCCCACAACCGTTACACCACTGTTTCATTGGTTATCAACCACCCACAACGCGATTGACCTCGCCGAGAAGGCTTTTCTGCAAGTGAATCGAGAACACAAGCAAGAACGGAATGAACGCAATCTGAAATTGCAAGTAAATATGAAGCTTATGATACTAAAAAGAAGTTTAAGTCTTTATTCGGAGGGAGTAGCTAGCTTTTAGAATCCAGAGACCCTAGATTCCATAATCTGGTAATCCGAGGGAACCGAGCTTCTTCTTGCTTCTAGTCATCAAAAGACTATTATGCCCCTCTCTCTCTTTTTTCCATAGCTACAACATAAAATAAAAATAGTGAGTAATGTAGACAAGGCCCGATCTTCCGATAGGTATGATAGTGTCGATTGGTGGAGACTCGACGTTCACGATCTAGGCTTCGAACCAAGACTGATTTGGACCCCCGCAACCGTTACACTATTGCTCCGTTGGTTATCAACCACGCGAACACGATTGACCTCGCCGAGAAGGCTTTACTGCAAGCAAATCGAGAACACATGCAAGAGCGGGAAGAACGCAATCTGAAATTGTAAATAAATATGAGGCTTATGATAACGAGAAGGAGTTTAAGTCTTTATTCGAAAGGACTAATCATCACAGGCGAACAAGATCAAGAACCGGGGCCCTGGTTCACAGCAAGCGACCTTGGCGGCACAATTGCAGCAAAACGATGTCTGTTTCACAAGGAAATCAAGAACTAAACAAAACCCAAACCCTAAGGAGAGCGATGGCTGCCAATTATAGAGCCCCAGACGTCACCCCCCTGAACGCGCCCCTAATGGGCCCAAACACGATACACGGTCCAACAGACCAAAAGACGGTGTCGCAGCACCCTGGCAGATTCCGGATGTTGACTTGTTTCGATGATTCATGTTGATTCCGAAGGGCTTTTGATGTGAGACCACTTGCATTGGCTTCCTTATCTGATTAGCTTTCCATCCATATGTGGATTATCGAAAACAGAGTCCGGACGCGCCCATGTGACCAGTTTTATGACAGACTGGTCCTAGAACCCGAGATAGACTCAAACTTGATTTGGGCCTCCACCTTGGTGACTCGAACCGGATGAGCTTCGGGCCTCCTTCTTGGTTAGGACACCCTCGCTGATCTCCTCATCCTCTATCTCCAAGCATGGTGGTATGCATGGAGCTCATGTCCTTATCACCCTCCCATTCTTGATGAAAAGCCATCCTCGGCGTTGATTTTGCTTGAAGTCGACCCCGCACAACATGAAGACAAACGAGGTTTTCAAAATAATGGGAATGGACAATATTGTGAGAAAGAATATGACCACATGTCCAGGTTTGTAGCATGTCTTGTCCTACAGACATGTAGTCTGCTTGATTAAAATATACATGATCTTTGCCAATACTATCCTGCAAAAGATTAGTACTAACAAGAAACATATGCTCGCTTTCTTTGGATTCCACTTGTGTTCGAAAAGCAAAACTAGAGGAATATGGCATAACAACAGTGTTGATTTTACTGTCCTCTATTTGATCATTACTTTGCACAACAAAAGGAGAATTCGAATTTGTACAAATGTAAACTCGTTGTATCAATTTTGTCCTTGGTTGTTATATTTGTCAAAAACATGATATGTATGTCTAGAGAACCATGGCAAATCAGCATATGCATAAAGTTTCTCCTCTAAAGAACTAAGATTATATGGAACATCAAATTCAATGTAACTCAAAGTATTTAAAGAAGACAACAATTTTAGCTCATCAACTTCACTAGCATTATGAATAACAAGTCTATTTTCAGCATAAGTGTTCGATTTCAGCACACATATAGCATGATCATTCTTCAATGATTGCATGGGTATAACATAAATATCATCATGCAAGTCATCTTTGTCACAAGGAACATCAAGCAAATCATCTTGTGACAAAGGTAAATCAAGCGAAGGCTTCACTAAAATTTGCTCTATCATAGCATGATTGGTGAAAAAATTCAGCACATCAAGAGAACTCACCTTTCGTGAATTTAGCATCATGGGCATTATCTTTGCTCTCATGTTCAGTAAGAGTAATAGTTGATGGTTCTAAATTTTCACATGAGGCTATGAGCATCTCATTTTCTGTCACGTCATCCTCGCTCTTTTGTACATTGTCCTACAAAAGGTTAGGCATAGCAGGAGGAATAACAAGAGATTGATCTAGTTGATGCACCTCATCATTTGAATTAATTACAAGAGATGGATTAACAAAATTTTCTCTCATAAGATCTTTCATATCATTCCATGTGTGAGGTTTATCTGAAAAACTTAAAGACTCCCACCAAGTTGATGCAGATTGTCTCAAAACACTAGTTGTATTTTTTATTTTCCTCCGTTCGCACATATAACTTTGTGTAAAAAATATTATCTATTTTAGTTTCTCACTCAATGTACTCATCAGCACCAATACCATCATAAGTAGGTGGGGAAGAAAGAGTAGCTTGACCTGCGGGAGGAGGTGTAGCAACAATAGTGCGTGGCTCATACATCATTGATGTCTCATATCGGTACGTGTTGTAACCTGTCATTGTTAGCATCAAACAAAAAAACACATAAGTATGTATTTTCCTATCAGCTACTATAGGATGTGGTCAAGGAGTAAAGTCACACACTCTCAAGCGTCTTACCACGGCCTTACAAGTGTTCTTACCAAAGCAACAGGCGGTGCAATCGGTCAGTGACTGTGATACCGTTGTAGCTTGAGTGTAACAGTTGCAAGGCGAACATGTACTTGGTTTGAAGAAAGTGGAGCTTAGACATGCACAATAAAGTAGCAAGGAATAGCAATATTCGTAACTGAATAGCAAAGTTGAATAAGTATCTCGAGTACTTATCTTAGTTGCTGGCCTATTCACGTTCCGAGTACCAGATGTATCAAGTGATGTAAACAGCAAAAATATGATTAGGAACAAGGCAGAAATCAGCACACGCTAACACAGCTCAAATGACGTTCTCTATGTGCTCCTCTAGATATTGTTCCACTTTTGCCCCTCTCTTTTTTCTCTATTTTTGGGTTGTCGTTGTTTTTTTGGGATTCTTTGACTTTTTTCGTTTTATTTTTTTGATATTTTTTATTCACTTAGGAGCACAAAAAAAGTAACCACAAAAAATATGAGCTTAAACAAGTGGAAGGCGTGGCCTGTGGAAAATTCAGAAGACGTGCTAAAAACTGACAAAAAAGCTTGTGACCACGAAAAAATGATCTTGTGACTAGTTTTTGGCCAAAATAAAATTTTCTGAACCCAACAAAGCGAGGGATGAACGGATCCAAAAAAAATTTTGATCGATTTTGATATATGGAACGTCGAAATCCGAGTTCGTATGCGAAAACTAGACCAGTTTTGAGAACTGACTCCGAATTAGAGGACAAAACGGGAACAATGCGCGCAAAAGTTGTTGCGGCATCTATGGATAGATGCAAACAATGAATATCAGTGTAACAAATTAGATGATGTGGACTAGGGTTTGATGGATACAAAGGAAAGACAGCAAGACTTGAGGGTGTTCACGAGTTATGATGAACAACAAAGGAAAGACACAAACTGGACTAAAAACGATCTAAAACCAGCAACCAGAACTTGCCCTAGGACACAAACTCAATAACACGAAACAGAGATGAAATTGCATGGCACAGCGAGGCTATAGGAGGCGGTGTATATTTTTTGGCTTTTTGTGGACTATAGGTAAAACAAAAACTGTAACAATCTAAAAGAAAAAGTAAAAGTATACATAACGGGCAACAAGGTCTCTGATACCAGTTGATGTAGACAAGGCCCGATCTTCTGATAGGTATGATAGCGTTGATTGGTGGAGACTCAACATTCACGATCTAGGCTTTGAACCAAGACTGATTCGGACCCCCGCAACCGTTATATCACTGCTCCGTTGGTTATCAACCACGCGAACGCGATTGACCTCACCGAGAAGACTTTCCTGCAAGCGAATCGAGAACACATGCAAGAACGGGAAGAACGCAATCTAAAATTGCAAATAAATATGAGGCTTATGATAACAAGAAGGAGTTCAAGTCTTTATTCGAAAGGACTAATCATCATAGGCGAACAAGATCAAGAATCGGGGTCCTGGTTCATAGCAAGCGACCTTGGCGGCACAGTTGCAGCAAAACGACGTCTGTTTAACAAGAAAATCAAGAACTAAATAAAACCCAAACCCTAAGGAGAGTGACGACTGCTAATTATAGAGCCCCAGACGTCACCCCTAGATGCGCCCCTAATGGGCCCAAACACGATACAGGGTCCAACGGACCAAAAGACGGTGTCGCAGCACCCTAGCAGATTCTGGATGCTAACTTGTTTCGATGATTCCTGTTGATTCTGAAGGGCTTTTGACATGAGACCACCTGCATTGGCTTTCTTATCTGATTAGCTTTCCATCCATATGTGGATCGTCAAAAACAGAGTCCGAACGCACCCGTGTGACCAGTTTTATGACATACTAGTCCTGGAACCCGAGATAGGCTCGAACTTGATTTGGGCCTCCACCTTGGTGACTCAAACCAGATGAGCTTCGGGCCTCCTTCTCGGTTAGGACACCCTCACTGATCTCCTTGTCCTCTATCTCCAAGCATGGTCATATGCATGGAGCTCATGTCCTCATCAGTGAGGGTATTAAGCAGTACTAGGAATATCCACTTCTATGACGAAAATCTTAATGCCAAATCTGAAACTATCATAGAAGATCGCTTTCTATGACGAATATTTATGGTTCATCATAGATCAGTGGTGAAAATCCTCTAGCCCTCCCTATCTATGACAAAATTAGGCATCGTCACACAAAAAAGTCATAGAACAGCACAGGGTTTATCATAAAAATGTCATAGAACAATATAGGGTATCGTCAACTGAAGAGGAAGGCAGAAAACACTGAAAAGGGAGTTTGAGGAGTTCAAAAAATAGCAACTAGAGGAGTACAATAAGCTCCGTGAGCATATCATGCTCTTAAGCAATGGTAACTCTCAATCTTGTTGATGCAGTGAACATATGGTTTGCTTGCTGTTTTGATGTGAACCTATGGCAGTTTGATATGTGAACTCTGTCAGTGGTTTGTTGCTGAGCTGAGCTGCTGTTATTTGATTCAGGTTCAATATAACTATGCATGTAGTTATTTTGTGTAGCAGTGTAGATCTAAAATCATTTTTTCTAATGTAATGATTGGTGTGCACGTGGCAGATCCGGCACAGGCCATGTCATTAAATAAGAATCTGACACGTGAACAAACCAGTGAATGATACGTGTAAGTGCCAGGACAAGACACATGGGCCAATACAAACCAAATACATGGTACAAATCCATCCTGCCACGTGGTTGAATAAAAAAAAGATGTGTGGGTAGCTAAGGGCGTGATATGTGGCCCAATAAAACACTGACACATGGATGTACATCATCGTGACACTCTGCTTTGTTGCTGGACATGCAAATGGAGTAGTTTGCTGATAGATACTCTACTTCTTGTCAAATTTGCTGGTGGACATCGGACCGAATAAAATATTCATTTCTGGGTTTTAAGGAGAGAGAAGAGTGGTGAAATGTCTATTATGCCCCTGCCTATTTCTTTTTCCCCGCTCTCTATCCGAGTTAGCAGTGAGGCGCCCATGGCCTCCGCCTAGGCCGTGAGCCCGACCACGAAGACGACCGCGCCACCATGGCCAGCTCCGGCGAGGCCACAGGGCCACCTGCGCTTGCCTTGGCCACGACCTCCATCCACCCCATGCCTGCCCAGGACATGGGCCCCACCCTCAAAGATGGACGTACCCACCATGGCCAGCTCCGGCAAGGCCGCGGGGGCTGCCTGCGCCTGCCCAGGCCATGAGGCCAGCACCAACACCAACCGTGCCCACCCAGGCCGTGACACCGATCGCCCCCGCGCCTGACCTACGCCCGTCCGCCCACACCCATGAAAGCCCTAGTCTAGTTTTGGATAATTGATGAAACCTAGTGTACTAACCCTTGTTATCTAGTGTTGTGATTGAGATAGGGTTGTACACACCAAGTAGTGGGGCTAGATGATGGTCATGGTGATGGTGGTGACCAAAAGAGTTGATCAAGTGCTCCAACATGGAAAAGAAGAAAGAGAAAACAAAAACCAAGTGTTGATCAAGGCAAAGGTATCAAATAAGTTTTTGTTTTGGTGATCAAGACACTATAGAGAGTGTGACCATATTTAGGATCGATAGTCGTACTATAAAGAGGGGAAATCTTTGGATAAGCATTTATCGAGTGCCACTAGGTGACATGATTCTTGCATATGCATTAGGGACCTAGTGTGCTAACAATTAACCCTTGAAAAAATGCTTGGAAAAATGCTAACACACGGGCACATGAGTTGTACACGTTATGGTTAGCAACTTGGAAGCAAGGGTGAAGTGTTTGAGGAGATAGAAAAAGAAAAGGAGGCGATGGCCAGTGACCAGACTCTGTCTGCGCATAGGACCAGACTCTGGCCCAGTGTGTCCGGTCAGTGGTCTAGCACTTGGCCGAGAAAGCCTAGGAGGATCGGACGCTGGACCGAACGCATGTGCGTGGTGTGAGGTCACTCGGTCTAGAGAGGGTGCAGCGCGGCTTCGTGATCGGACGCTGGTGGTGTGGTGAGATCGGATGCACAGGGGGTGCATTCGGTCATGGCGATGTGGCGTGCGTAGAGAAGAGTGGGTGACGACTGGACACCGGGTGCATCAGGTCATCGTTAACCGGACACGTCCGGTCACAAAAAAACCTCTCTATGTAGTTTCTGTACTCGATCGGACTCTACATGTTGTTGCATCTAGTCATTCGAGCAGCGCGTCAGGTCACAACTTAACCATGTGAGCGATCAGCTAGTGACTGTTGGAGATGGACAGGCGAGGTTTAAAGGGAGGACACATGTCGGCCAACGGCTAACCTCTCTGCGTAGAGCAACGGCTCTATTTGTTTGAGGGGGTCTATAAATAGACTTTGGCCGCTTGGGGCTCACACTCTTGGCACTTCGACATACTTGACATCCTTGCGAGCCTAAGCAAACACCTTCCACTCATCTCCATCATTGATTCTTCACCATAGTGAGATTGGGAGTGATTCCTAGTGCATTTTGCTTGAGTGATTGCATCTAGTGGCACATGGGGATCATTATGGCTGCAAAATTATTGGGTTGCCGCCACCTAGATGGCTTGGAGTAGCGGAGGAGCATTGGCATGAGTTAGTGATTGTTTGTGGCCATCTCCCAGTGATTGTGAGGGGTGTTGTACCGGCAGAGAGCCGAAAGGTAACTCTTGTGGATTGCTCGTGTCATTGAGTTACCTCACTTGCGGGTAGGTCCTTGCAGCGTCCATTTGTTGGGCTGGGTTTGTGAAACACCTATTAGTCACCGAACAACCAAGTGTTGGTCGACACAACGGGGACTAGCGTGCCGGCAAGCACGTGAACCTTGGGAGAAAAATCTTGTGTCAAGTTGTGATTGGAATTGTCCCGGTATTCATTGATTGGTTCATCATCTTTTGCCACGGCGGTATAATCACCCTACTCACTCTCTTGTATTTACATTCTAGTGTAGCTAAGCTTTTTAGTGTAATTAGTTTTGAAAGCTAGCTTGTTTTGTTGAGTAGTGTGGTTAGTGAGGCTCTTTAGTCTATTCTTTGAGAGCTCACTAACTTAGCTTGTAGCAACTTAGCCTTTGATTGTTATAGAGATCATAGACAACTAGAATTGTGGTATAGGTGGCTAGCAACCCTTGTAGAGCTAGAGCAAAATTGTATTTTGCCATTTAGGTCATTAACCATTTGCTCTAGTGATTTTATAGAGATTTTTATAGGCTATTCACCCCCCTCTAGCCATTTAGGACCTTTCAAGTGGTATCAGAGCCATGGTCACCGATTGATTAAGGCTTCATAACCTTCAGTGTCAAAAGATGGCTTAAATAGTGTTCAACCATGTTGGGGGTAAACCACCGCATATTGATGGCACATATTATGATTATTGGTGAAGATGTATTTGGGTTCAATCAATGACAAGGTGTGGGATGTGACCGAGAGTGATTTTGTGATTCTTGATCCCACCAATCCTACCCCAAGAGAGCTAGAGAACAAGCAATACAACACAATGGCGCTCAACACCATCTACAATGCCATTGATTCAAAGGTGTTTCAGCAAATCAAGGATCTTAAGAGAGCTAGTGAGGTTTGGAAGAGATTGGAGGAGACTTATGAGGGCACACCGGTGGTCAAGAGTGCAAAATTGTACATTCTCAAGGACAAGTTGACAAGCTTCAAGATGAAGGATGATGAGAGCATTCTAGAGATGTTCCATAGATTGCGAGTCATTGTTAATAATCTCAAGACACTACTACACTCGGACCTTTCACATCCACGTCGTAACCCCCATCGCGGTCGTATTTTGGCCTCAGCGGTACGCTGTCGATAGTGATGGCCATAGCCTTCATCGTCAGCATCTGGGACCGACTATGGTGTATACTAACACCGTCGTATTGGCTTATGATCCATCTGTGATTAGATCCTTACTTCTGTCGCATTAGAGCATGGCCTAGCTGTGGATGTACACTAACACCACCGCATTGGCAAATGATCCACCTGTGTCAAGGCTATCAAAACCATCGTGTGGGCACAACAACCACCTATAGTGGTCACTAGCACCATCGCCTTGTACTTCAACCCGACTGTCAGCAGTGTGGATTCACTGTCGCTTTGACGGCCGAGACTCCTGCGTAGAGGTGAACACCACCATCGCTTCAACGTATGATTCGCCAGTTTAAAGGCCAGAGTCATCGTCACCTTGCACCACAATCCGCCTTTGATGATCGTTTAATTGGTGTCGGGTTACTAAAGGATTCAATGGTGATATACTTTTGATCCCTGTCGCATCATACATATAGCAACGGTGTTGGATGTTTGCACCACTACCGGCGGTGGTGATAAGAAAACAATGAATGGCGCTTACATCCGACAGTGACATAATTTCATCCAGTTTCACAATAGTTACTAATTCAGCTAGGCCCTTAATAACTTCATGAACACAAAGCATACAAATATATAATCATTGCATCCAAAAATCATATTCACAAACAAGATTACTTTTTACAATGCCATAACATCTTTCTCAACTAATGTCCTAACACAAGCGGTACATAGAGCATACTAAAGGTACTAATCTGTATAAACTTACATAACGAAATGACGTAGCTATGCTTCTTCTATGTGGCACTCCTGCTTGCAAGGTAAAATGAATATAATTAGTGCATCCTTCGGATTGGTAGCCAATGCACCATGGAACCCCTCTTCTTCATCTCTAATCCACAACCTAAACAAAGCAGTTGAATTAATAATATTGAACATACCATTCCTTGAGTTAACAAGCCAAAATTGGCCTATACATACATAGAATGAAACAATTCCCTACCTGAATAAAGACCGTCGTGATGATGAAATGCAGGAAATGCACCTTTACTGCTCTGCTAATGACTACATGAACAAGGAAACATAAGGAAGATAGTAAGGCCTGTTCATATGGAAATGCCCTCTTGATCTGCAAAAGCTAATGACACGGGCATGGATGACATGAACCTTTCTGTGGTCCATGTCATATGCAATCAATGTTCTATTCTTCCCAACAAGAAAAATGAAATTCTATTCTAGGTGAACTGTAATCACTCTATACTCCTCATCATAAAGCTCAGAACCAACTTTAATATTCATGTATCCAAACAATTCCTCCATGTCCACAACATGCTTCAAACTTCAGTTATAAGTACCATAGTCTTCAAGTATCCACACTAAAAGCCAAGACCTATTGCGAAAATCAACACAGCACACACACAGATGACCCTAAGCTTGATGGATGGACATTTCAGCACCACCTGGTTTATGAATTGTTCTCCATGTCTTGCCCTCCATATCCACAGCAACTATCACAGAGTACTCAAGCATGTGCATAAAACCATTAAGAAAAACACTTCTCGATTTTGAACGTAGAACAATACTACCGTCACCCCATTCAGATTCCTTAAAGATCCATGCTGCAGTTTTAGATGAGTAGATCTCCACATCTACGCACACACCCTCCACCTCAACAAATTCAATCGCATAGAAGTGCGAGGACGTTGGGTCAAAACCTAAGCGAGCCTGACCAACATAATGGATGCCACGCAACAGTACATGCCATTTGTGGGTTGTCGGATTGCAGACAACATAGCAACGTAATCCATCAGGCCCAGCACACCAGCAAAGGACGAGGCCGCTACAACAATCTGAGACTAGGACTTTTTGAAGGGGAAGGGCAAGAAGGACAATAAGGGTCATTGATCGGTGATGCTAGTGAAGTGGCGATTGCCCTTCCACCCGCTGCCATAGAAGAAGCCAACGATAGTCTGTGAAAGCTTCTTACGTTGATAGGAGTCAGAGATGATGCGCTCCCAGGAGTGATAGACACACTTGCAGCAGCACAAGGATCGGGTGGGGAGGTAGCGGAAGATGTCAGTAAGCACATCATCTAAGGGGTTGTCCACTACGTTCCTCATGTTGGGGGCCTCCTTCATCTAGAAGGACACCACTAGCCAAAGAGATGAGGCCACCCTGCTGTGGAATTGCATCAATAAACATTAGTAAGGAGATGAGCTTCGAGGAGAAGGGATGGTGATGCAAGTAAGGCCTTATTACACTTGCCTTTTGATCTGGCGGCGATGAGCATGAGTGGCAACGCTGGTGATAGCAACAGCTCATTCACCGATGGATCTGTGTGGGCAATCCGATAATGTGCACCGGCACGGAGCAAGAGCTGAGCGGTGCTGATGAGTAGGAGCGGCGATGACGAACAATAGCAATAAGGAAAAGAAAAGTTATGCCTATGTGGGTGAGGGAGAGCGGCGGTGGGGTGGGGGTATGAGGGGGGGTGTTAGTGGGGGATGTTGGAGTAGGGGTTGCTTGCTCTTTGCATAACTTTTACGGCACGCGGGAATCAAACTTTCATTAATTCCACGTGGGAGGGTTCAAACGTTGGATTGAAAATTTTGCAACTAAGCGACGGTGAATGTACAGTACCATCACCGGCAGCTGATCCTATTACCACCCGGAGACCTCCATATGATATGGTGATGAACACTAAGGCACACAATCTTAATGTTTAGCATTGAAACAAAGCAAAACTACGCACTTAGAAAACTAAGAAAAACACAATTCTAGTACTCAGATTGAAAGGAAGCCAACTTGTGTCGATGGTGAATAATAAGGCACACAAATTTACACTGAAAGAAAGCCAAAACACGCACTTAGAAAACATAAGGAAAGCACAATGCCAGTACTCTCAGATTGAAAGGAATCCAACTTGAGTTCCATACATTCATACCGAATAAGTAGGTGGACACTAAAGCTAACAAGCATGCCAAAAGCTAAAATGCATATACTTATTAGGCCAACACTATGCAAAAGTTAGAAGGCCTTTATTGATATTTCTTAGCATCACTCTTTACTAAGTTGTCATCCCTAGCATGATGCCAGAAATACGTTGTTGGTAATTATAAATGACACTTGAAAACTTAGAGGATAATTATATATATATATATTAAAGTATCCGCAAGCGCACTGATAATATACCATTGTAGCATTTCACCTGAGAGTATGCTAGGTATCGTTATTTATATTTTATCCATAGGGAGGAGCTATGGAGTTGTGTTGGCATAGAGATATTGACAAATATATATACTTATGATAAAACCACTCTCATGCTATGGCAGGGGTAAGTCAAATGATAAATGAATAATAAGTGTAAGGTAATAATGGTATTCTAGAGATAGAAATAGAGACTCATAAAATGTAGTACGACTAAGCAGGAGATTCGTTAAGAGCAAAAGATTTCTAAGTCATTCCTTATTTACTAAGTCTTTTGTACACCCAAGTATATACAGTCTCATCTATAGTATAACTAACTTTGGATCTATGTATAAGGAACATTACTAAGGAAGATCAAGAACAGAGCTTGTCTCCCTTCGCAACTATGTTCTACTTGCTCTACAAATGGGGAGTGGACTATAAAGGACTCAATAGGAGTGTCACATCCGCGATCTACCACATGACCCAGAGTGTAAAATGCATCCATAGGCAAACAATATCAAAGCACCATGCTTACATTGTGTTGACCAATTAACTCACTCGAGTACTGAGCTAAGAGCTTTGCGAACATATGCATAAATTCATCATCAATCATAACTATATCAAAGCATATAACTAGAGCAAATGAGGAACATAATAAATAGCAACATAATATTGAAGTAGCACAAAGTCATAAATTTAAAGATACAATGGCTATACCAGTTTCAGGTTCACAAACCCAGGGTCCCCAATGGGCTCACTTCTCAGCAAAAGCTTAGCCCAGCAGATGGTGTAGTGACAATGCGCACCTCCCGGGCCAGCCTAGATACCTAATGACAGGCCAAGGGAACGATCCAATCCCCGACCGGAAGACCTAGCCAAGGAAGGGACATAGTCTAACTCTAACGTCCTTTTCTGATCAGGAATACGCCAAACCTCTACTTGCAGCTCTTCCTCGACTGACACAGTTGGGGCCGACCAAGAACGACCGACTAGAGATGCCCGCTTGGTATGGTAAGGGCCCAGGGGTTAGGTGGAGCAGGTATGGTAAGGTGCTCAAAGTCAAACCACAATACCGAGGACCGTACCCTACCATACCCTGCACACCTACAGGGCAGTACCACCAGGACATGCCAGACGGGTACTATGCAACCTTCTAGGCATGTCAGAACCCAAATAGTGTTGTGGGCATCGACATTTGTCTTACAGTATTGTAGGCGCCGACATTTACCATACCAGACGAACACGATAAAACCTGCCAGACGCGTCTAGGCATGAACAATATTATGGGCGCCGACAATTGTCTCATACCCGATGGCATGAGCAACAAGACTAGGTAGCACACATACACACTCTCTCTCTTTCTCTCTAACTTGTAAGGCCATCCCCTTCACCTATAAAAGGGAATGCGCTCTCTCCCAAAAGGGACGGTCGTTTAGACTCTCTCTGGCTGGCTCTAGACAATCTAAGCATTCAAACAGCTCCACAGCTCTAGAACTCTAAAGCTACACCGAGCATACGCTCCAATACTTAGTGCATGTTAGAGCCCCTATCACTCTCGGCCCTTCAGTTCAGAGTCCAACCCAGTCTTTAACACCCCCTTCTTATTCCTACTCGTTTATAACCCCACAACAAACTTCGAGCACCTAGGCTCAGGAATAAAGTAGGTTTCCCACACTCTCACCTATTGGGATGTGGGTTCCTCCCATCTTCGAGCCGCTCTAGACCTTCCTCTTTGGAAGTCTGCACTTCGTCACCAACCAGCTCGGCGTACTCTGCCTCTATGAGGAGGCACCTGTCTCGGCGCCCACTAAAGGAGGAGCCCCCTTCGCCAACCCTCGGCCACTCGAGGACCTCAACGTCGAGACACCTATGCTTCACTTCTAACCCATGCTAGGCTCAAACTCCACGGTGAGTAACGTACATATTGTTCTTTACTCGCTATTTAATACCTTCCGCCGACTCTCCGGAGGGACCCCTGTTGTGCCAACAGCAACCGCCATGCGACCAGTTCCCCTACAGCCTTGCATCCCTCGTGGATGCGTGTGCGTGGGGGCTTCAAAGGATGCTGATGCCACCGCCTCTCATGTCTGAGTTCATGGGGATGGTGGGCTAAGCTCCCGCCTCCTTCCACGACCTCATCGACAATGATGTCGAAAGCGACGACTCCAGCACCGATGACATCGTGGCACCTGGCCACCCTCTGTCTTGGGAGTGTGCTATGGTAGATGCTCCAGGATAGCCATAGGTGGTAGCAAAGTCTCTATAGACTCACATCCCTCTGGACCCTCATGCGAATGCCTTGGCATGTGCGTAGGAGCACGGTGAGGAGTTACAACAAAGGCGGCGGAGCCAGCCACCACCTACGCTAGCGTGCTTGGCGTAGCATGCTACTCCATGTGTGCGCAACCCAGCAAGCGAAGCTCAGGGTCACACCCACTAGGTCCAACATAACATCCTGGACGGAGGGAACGACCCCCCCCCGTAGTTTGCTTGGGCTGGCCAGAACATCGCTGCTATGGCGATTCTTCTGTGCGGTCTTACCAAGCCTGCCGACCCCCAGGAACAGACAATCCAACGGAATCTCTGGGTGCTAGTGGAAACCGCCACCATTCAATAGGCGGAGAGCTCCGCGTCGCGACACCGGCTCGTGGCCTCTTGCCCCATCAGAGGACTAGGGCTACACCAGTTGAATTGCTCTGTCCACTCACCACTGCTATTGTTGGGGGTGGGGTAGGATGCCATGGCTGCACCATAGCCTGACCCGGCGCCTGCTCCACATCGACCACCTATGCACGAATGTCTTGGGCCAAACTGTGATGCTCGCAGCATCATTAACAATCGACGCCATGCCTGGCTCAATGATGACGCCTACCGAATGGCGGCGACAGCAGGCGATACAGGCCTAGGCCTAACCATCGAGGAGTGCAGGGACATGCACCCCAGGCATGGTCGTCGACCAGAGTCCTAGCCTAGATGGCCTAGGACCATGGGCCTTTGGTCATCGCATCCAGAGAGCGTCGTTCCCATAGTGCTTCCAACCACATACCAACATCACCAGATACACCGGGGAGATGAACCCCGGTATATGGCTCGAAGATTTCTGGCTCGCCCATCGAGCCAGAGGAGTGAATGATGACTACTTCATCATTCAGTGTCTCCCCATCTACGTGGGGGAGCATGTTCGAGCATGGCTCGAATTCCTCCTGCTCGACAGCATCCATAACTGGGCGGATCTCAAGAGGGTCTTCGTCGAAAATTTCTAGGGGACATATGTCCATCCTGGGAAATCCTGGGACCTCAAGAGCTACTAGCAGAAGCCCAATGAGTCCCTATGGGATTACATACATAGGTTCTCAAAGTGGTGCAACTCCCTTCCTGATGTCGTTGACACAGATGTCATCAGAGCGTTCCTCTCTGGGACAACTTGTGAGTCCTTGATCCACAAGCTTGGTTGTATAAAGCCCCATACCCCCTGCGACCAGCTCAATGTCACCATGAACCACGCCTCCACCGAGGAGGTGGTTGGAGTGGTCTTTAGCGGTGACCAGGATAGGGGCAAGGCCAAGCATGAGGACCAAGGCGAAGGCCCCTCCACACAAAGGGGCAAGAAGAATAAGAAGGATCGACACCAATCAGCCAACCCAGCCTTGGTCGCCATAGCCAATCAGGCAGGCAAGTAGCCCCAGCAGGGCCAGTCCAACCACTTCGACAAGCTCATGGAGAGTCCATGCACCAACCATGCCTACCCCGTCAAGCACCTCTACAAGGACTATGAGCTCCTCAAGCGCTTTCTATGGCACGTCGGCAGGCTGAAGGAAATGAAAGGCAAGGAGGAGGCAGCCAAGAAAGGAGGCGTAGCAGGCAAGGATGATGATGGCTTCCCTGACCCCAAGGAATGCCTCATGATCTTTGGGGAATCCGATGCCATCCACTCCAAGCGCCAGCACAAGGTGCGCTATAGAGAGGCATGTGCCATCGAGATGGCCATCCCCTCTTTCCTTAGCTGGTCAGACTCTCTGATTACTTTTGATTAGAGAGACCATCCTTCCCATGTTGCCCGACTAGGTCGCTACCCGCTCATCATCGACCCCATCATCTGCAAGAAGTGCCTCACCAAGGTGCTGATGGACGGAGGTAGCGACCTCAACATTCTCTATGTCAACACCCCCGACGCTTGCGCATCCCCCGGTCAGAGCTCCACCCAGTGTGCTCTCCCTTCTATGGCGTGATCCTAGGGGTGTAGGCATACCCGCTCAGGCAGATCGACCTACCCATCATGTTTGGCGACCGAGACAACTTCCGCTCAGAGGTCCTTACCTTCGAGGTGGTGGACTTTCTAGGGTCCTATGATGCCATCTTGGGGCAGCCATGCTACACCAAGTTCATGGCGATCCCCAACTACACCTACCTCAAGTTGAAGATGCCAGGACTGAATGGCATAATCACCATGGGTAGCACCTTTTTGCATGCCTACACATGTGACTGTGAGCACTACGAGCTCGCCACTGCCATCATCAACTCTGCCGAGCTCCTATAGCTTAGGAATTCATCAACTCCAGCAATCCCAGACTACAACAAGCCAACCTCATCGAGTGCCTTCCACCCGATCGAGGAAACCAAGGCAGTGGGAATCGACCCCGCCGACCCGACCAAGACGGTGCGGATCGGGACCAAGCTCCTGGCCAAATAGGAGGGCGAGCTCGCTGACTTCCTATGCGCCAATCATGATGTCTTCACATGAAAACCTTCTGACATGCCGGGCATACCAAGGGAGGTCATCGAGCACGCACTATGCCTCATCCTAGGCTCAAAGCTCTCCAAGCAACGCCTACGCTGCTTTGACGACGAGAGGCACAGGGCCATATGTGAGCAGATCACCAAACTCCTGGTAGCCGGATTCATCAAAGTGGTATACCATTCCAATTGGCTAGCCAATCCTGTTCTTGTTAAAAAGAGGACTAGGAAATGGAGAATGTGTGTTGACTATACTGGCCTCAACAAAGCATGTCCAAAGGACCATTTTCCTTTGCCACGTATAGACCAGATAGTCGACTCCACCTTAGGATGTGAAATCCACTCCTTTCTGGATGCCTACTTTGGCTACCAGCAGATCTTGATGAAAGAGTTCAACTAGGTCACGACTTCATTCATCACCCCATATGGTTTGTACTGCTATGTAACCATGCCTTTCGGTCTAAAGAACGCTAGCGCCACCTATCAACGGTGCATGCAGCGATGCTTCACCGACCAAATCGACCCACCTAACTAGCCTGACCAAGTCGAGCGCCAAAGCCAACAATCGCCATCTATGTAGATGACATAGTGGTGAAAATAGCTCAAGCTAGCGACCTGATCGCAAACTTGGCCGCAACATTCACGAACCTCCAAAGGTTCAACGTCAAATTGAATCCAAAAAATGTGTTTTCAGGGGTTTCGAAGGGGAAGCTGCTTGGATATGTCATGTCTGAACATGGCATCGAAGCCAACCCCAAAAAAATCACGGCCATTTGCAACATGGGCCCTATATGCAACCTCAAGGGCATACAGAGGCTCACTGGCTGTTTGGCCGCCCTAAGCCGGTTCATCTCCCAACTAGGTGAGTGGGGGATGCCTCTCTATAAACTTCTCAAGAACACAGACGCGTTCGTCTAGACTGAGGAGGCATAGTAGGCTTTGTAGAGCCTCAAAGCATCACTGATGTCGGCCCTAATCCCCATTGTTCTTGAACAGGGAGAACCCCTCCTCCTCTACATCACGACAAATAACCACATTGTGAGCGCCGCCCTTGTCATCGAAAGGGAGGAGCCAGGACACCCCCTGAAGGTTCAACGATCGATGTACTTCATCGGTGAGGTACTGACCGACGCCAAGGCTCAATACCCCCAGGTGCAGAAGCTTCTATACGCCCTGCTGATGGCGACCTGGAAGCTCCTGCACTACTTCACTGACCACGAAGTCATGGTCGTCACCTCATACCCGCTTGGAGACATCGTTCGCAAACACGATGCCGTGGGTCGGATCTCCAAGTGGGCTCTCGAGCTCATGGGCCACGACATCATGTATATCACCTGCACTACTATTAAATCTTAGGGTCTTGCTGACTTCATCGCTGAATGGAAGGAAGTCTAGCTCCTGACTCTAGACATCACCCACGAGTACTGGATGATGTACTTCGATGGGTCGGTCATGGTGCCCGGCTTGAGGGCTAGAGTGGTTCTGATCTCCCTAGATGGGAGCAGGCTCTGCTACGCGATCCATCTCCATTTCTCAGCCTCAAATAATGCCGCAGAGTATGAGGCCCTCATCAATGAACTATGCATCACCATCGAGCTTGGCGCCATGCGGCTGTACGTCCATGGCGACTTGGAGTTGGTCGTCAACCAAGTCATGAAGGAGTCCTCTTGTAAGAGCCCTCTCATGGCAGCATACTACCGGGAGGTGCGCAAGCTTGAGGACAAGTTTTAAGGGATTGAACTGCATCATGTCCCCCGAAAGGATAATGATGCCGCTGATTTCCTCGCAAAATTGGCTGCCAGGCAGGTGCCGTCTCTAGATGGGGTCTTGATCAATGATCTCCATGAGCTGTCTGCTCGCATCCTGGATGATCCGATCTAGACAAACTCCAACACTAATCTATCACCTGGGGGTTCTGACCTCCCGATGTGTCCCGACCTCAACCAAGTGCTTGGGGGCTCTGACCTCGGTGCCTCCATAACGATGTCGTCCGCCAATGTTGCCGTGGTGGCGCTCGATCTGGTCAACTAGAGAGCACCACTGCTCACCTACCTCCTCGAGGAGGTTCTCCCACTAGAAAGGACTAAAGCGCGATGAATCACTCGACGTGCCAAGACATTCGTCGCCATTGGTCACGAACTGTACAAGCAAAGCCCATCGGGAGTACTCATGAGGTGCATCCCGACCGACCAAGGGAAATAGCTTCTCCTCAAAATCCATGTTGGAATCTGTGGACACCACGCGCCCCAAAGTCGCTGGTCGGAAAAGTCTTCCACCAAGGTTTTTATTGGCCCACCGCACTACGAGATGTAGAGGAGGTTGTCTGTAGATGTGAGGTATGCCAGTTCTTCGCTCGGCAAACTCATTTGCCGGCGCAGGAGCTTCAAACCATCCCCATCACCTGGCCATTCATGGTCTAGGGCCTTGACATGATTGGACCCCTCAAAAAGGTCCTAGGAGGCTTCACTCACCTGCTCATAGTGGTGGACAAATTCACAAAGTGGATAGAGGTGAAGCCCATCACCAACATCCACTCGAAGGAGGCGGTCAAGTTCTTCCTCGACATCATCTATCGGTTTGGTGTTCCAAACTGTATCATCACCGTCCACAGAACAAACTTCACCGAGAAGAAATTCTTGGACTTTTGTGATGGATACGGCATCAGGATTGATTGGGCCTCGGTCAGACATCCGCATACTAACGGTCAGGTCGAGCAGGACAATGGCATGGTCCTCCAAGGACTCAAGCCCCGCATCTTTGACCGACTCAATTAGTATGCCAGGCGATGGGTTGCAGAGGTCCTAGCAATCCTCTAGAGCCTGAGAATGACCTCAAACCGATCCATGGGGTTCACACCTTTCTTCCTGGCCTACGGAGCTGAAGCAGTGTTGCCCTCTGACCTCGATCATGGTGCCCCAAGAGTGAAGGCTTTCGACCCAGACCGAGCTACGGAGGCTCAGTAGGACACGGTTGACCTACTTGAGGAGGCTTGTGAGACGACCGTCATCCGCTCCGCTCACTACCAGCAAACTCTCCATAGGTACCATGAAAGAAAAATCAAGGGGAGGATCCTCGAGGTCGGTGATCTCGTACTTAGGAGAGCCCAGTCCACCAAGGACAAACATAAGCTCTCTCTACCATGGGAAGGACCCTACATGGTGACCAAGGTGATCTGACCAAGCACCTACCAGCTGAAGGACAACAACAGCAATGTTCTCACCAACACATGGAACATCGAACAATTATGTCGTTTCTTCCCCTAAAGCTCGGTATTACCGTTTTTCCCTTCCATTCAACGATTGCTCCTATAGCGCCCTAGCCCGAGCACTCTCGGCTACGTCGCTCAGGGGCTCCATGGGGGTGCGCTACCACCCTCCTTTTTTTACTATCATATAGTAATACTTTTTCGCCCAAACAAAAGGGCATTCCATTCCTTTTGATTACCCTACGTAACTTGTGTTTTAAACTCACAACCGATCACACCCCGCCACGACCTACAAATATGAGCAACTGAGCCTCGCGGGCCATGCTTGGGTTCTTAAAGTTGTAGCCTATAGGTCAACAGGCAGGTGCAAAAAAGAAAGGACAAAAAACAAAGCTACGCTAGGGTAAAAACAAGGGCAGATGGGACAAGCTTCCCCTTATGAGTGATTCCATCACAAAACAAAATTTAAATATTCACGAATGTAAAACTATTCACATGGGGCTCCCCCACGAACTTGTCTTTTACATGTACTGACTATTTCTACTCTAAACTCTATTATGCCCCCCCCCCGACGGCATCGACTGACAGGACGGTCGACGAGGATGAAGGCAGCTCGCTTTCGGTCAGGACGACGTTCGGCTCGGTCGGAGGCAGGACGACACTCACTTCTGACCCAATCTCCACTCCTTTCATAGGCTGGACGACATCTTCTTGGCGCACATCTTCAGCCATGCTTGAACGATGAGCCTCCATCACCTACTATGCAGAGACTTGCTCGGCAACCACTTGTGCATATGGCACCAAGCTCTCCCCTAGTGCATGGATTTCATCTACGCTCCACCCGTCAGCATACCCTCTGCAGATGGCAGCGAAGTCTAGATCGGGGTGATGGATCACCACCGAGGTTAACACCCCTGACGTCCCATAGAACATGCCGTTGGAGATGAGTGCTCGAACCTCGTTCGGGACCTCCACCAGCTAGATGGAGGGCGTACTGGTGCTCGGTCCCAATCCAAACACCTCAGAGACGACCACCTATGCGACGTTGTGAATCTGGTCGAGCTCTCCCTCGAGAGCATGTCACTCCTCAAGGGACTGGGCTAGCGCCTCCATGCCCCGACCGACCGCTGCTTTAGTTATCTCCAGCTCTTGCTCTAGATAGCCGATTTTTCCACCCAGCTCTGGAAAAAGGCGACAAATTCAGAAGCAAAGCAGAGAAAAAATCAAGGCATTTACCGAAGGTGGAACTGATACATACCAAGATAGGCGCTCTCGAGAATGGAGAGCCCTTCCTCTTGCCGGGTCACCTTCTTGAGTAGTCGGCCATTCGAGTCCTCTACCCCGAGTATCTGCCCCCGGAGCGCAACCACTTCTTGTTCAATGTCCGACCAGCCCTTCCGCTATGCCTCCAGTGCCTCCAAGGACTTTTGAAGTGCCGCCTCAGTCTTTGCCAAGTGGACCTTTGCCGCGTCGAGTTCTCGCTCGACAGCAGTCGCCCGCTCGACAGCACACAGTTCCGTCGTCCGCGCTCCCATCGCCTCGACCATCCGGGCTTAGGACTCACGGTGGGTGAACTCTAGCTAGTGCCTAAGCTTGTCGACCTGCCATGATGCCATTGCTTCCTGATCCATCTGACTGTGCTCCTCCTAAAGAAATCAGGACTTACGGATCGACATCGCATCTAAATCCTATGAAGCAAGAAGCAGACATGCTAAGACAACCATTGAAAGTCCAAGAAGTCAAGGACAACACCAAAAACGCAGAGAACTTACCTCTGCAATGTGTGGTAGGTCAACTGTCATGGCCTGATAGATGAGCTCAACCCGCTCCAAGGCCTCCTTGAGCCTCGCCTTGGTATGGGCGAGATCGGACTCCATCAACAATCCTCTCTCCCTGAGCAAGTGCCAGAGCCTCACTTCGTCCTCATCACGAAAGATGAACTAGGCCTTTCTCGACTCACCAGGGCAAGGCCACACCAGCTCGTGGGTCGCCCCCAACCCGCTAGAAGATCAAGCCATTACAGTGTCATGCGATGATCGGATCATCACCAACTCCTACGATGGTGGGATGGCTGGCAGATCCACCTTGGACTCCATGGCTCGCCGGTAGATGTTCTACCTCTAGCATGGTTGCGTCTCATCCCGACCCCTCCAGCTCTGACTAGGAGGGCGAACCATGTGCTCCACCACCGGGCGAGGCAGGGAGCCTAGTTTCCCTCCTCTCCTCCTCCGTAGCTATTGGGGGAGGGATCGCGAGGGTTAACTCTGACCCAACCTCCGCCGTCACCATGGGGATCACTGCCATCACCGCCACCACTGCCGCCATGCTTGCAACTAGCTGGGAAGACGCAACCCATATAGTAAGGAAGGTTAGGCCACCGCTAGCCTACTTCCTCTGCCACTCGTCACGACCCGCTGTAGGCTGGGTCTCCACTCTTCTCATATGGGAGGTGGGGAAACTCCCAATCCCACCAGCCCCTGGCTGTTGTCAAACAAACATGGGTTAGTCACACTCAAAAAGCTCTACTATAAGAATAGGTGGGAGCTTGAATGCTTACCTAGACGAAAGCGGTAGAGCCCTGAAGCCCTGACTAGCTGATGGTGGGCCGACCGGACGATGACCACCCACGGGTCACAACCCGCGCCCCCTCATATCAATCAAGGAAGGAGCTGACTTGGCTAGTCCCCAGTCGGCCCGTGAATAGCCATGATCACCTGCTTGTGCCGAAACCACCGGAGCCACTGGCGGAACATCCCCCCACTTGGGGTCATGCACACGAACTGACCACAAAGATGTAGGGGAACGGACACATTCCTCCAACTGGTCGGCGTGCTCCGCCGCACTTGGAGTAGGGGGTGCAGAGCCAATGATGCCTCTGAGGGACGTGGCAACCGCGCTCGCTTCGCCTCTCGTTCAACGGTGGTGCCTTCGCTCGTGGCACGCTTCCTTGACTTAGGAATGTCGCTGCACATCTCCGTATCACATCCGCCGCTGACAGTTGTGGTAGTTGGCTCATGGCGCTCCACCGAGGTCATGATAGCACCCCTATCTCCTTCGTCCTCGGAGGCACTTGCATTGCCACCCATCTCCGTGGGTTCCTCTAACTCGAGCTCTGCCTCCATGTCGCTCTGGCTCTCACCCCCCTAATCCGCTGGCTAATTTCCTTGTCCTTTTTAAACCTCCTCTGGGCCTTCTCAGCTCTCTTCTTCTTCTTGGCAAGTGCAGCCTCCTTCTAGGTAGCTTGCCGAGCTACGCCCTCCGGCACCCTCGGAAGGTGTGGCCAGGATTTGTAACCCGCGAGTCCCTACGTAATGGGCAACTAGAAATCAAAACAAAGAAGAGCAAGAGGAAAAAGGTCATGGGAAAAGGGGGCATACTAGATTGGATAGCTTCACGGCATGAAGAGGTCTAGGCGTCCCTTCGAGGGAGTCTTTATCCCTCAGCTGCAGCACCTGATCAAGTCGACTCTAGATTTTGTCCTTTCACAACTCCTCCGGCAACACGCGGTCAGGATCCATTGGGCCGATGTATTCCCACATCGGTCATGTTCTTTCCACCAGCGGGGTGACCCAATGGTGGAAGGTGTGTAAGACCCGCAACCCATCGAGGCCATGCCACACAAGCTTCTGAAGCTCTGCCTCGATAACCTCCAACTTGTTCTGCCGACCGGTAGGACCCCACGACCAGCTTTCCCTCCTCTTCGGCCTTCCTATGGTGAATGATGGGAATGGTGCCTCCACTGGGTTCCTAATGTAGAAGCACTCTCCATGCCACCCTTGATTGCAGTCATAGGGGGAGTACACAGGGTTGGGGGTTGATGGCTTTGGCTTCTTCTACAAAGCAAATCCCCCAACCAGTATAGTTCTGGGTGACTTCCCCTCGAACAGGGCTCACCCACTGAAGATTCACTGGAAGAGGTCCACATGCGGCTCCATCCCAAGGAAGGCCTCATAGATGGTGATAGCTAGCGATATGCAACACCCCAGTCAGGTTGAGGTGCTGTAGCTCTAGGCCCTAGTCGTTGAGGAGCCCACGCAGGAACCAATGCGTGGGATACCCAAGCCCACGCTCATGGAAGGTGAGGAAGGAGATGACCTCATCAGCCTGGGGTTGTAGAACAACTTCTCCCAGCATAGGAGCCCTCCAATGCGCCACCTCCTTCAACAAGAGCAGCCCCTTCTCGGTGAAGGCGGCTAGCACCTCCTCATACACATTGGAAGGCCTCTAGTTCGACATCATGCCTCGGATTCACGAATGAATCTGTGAGTTCTCCTCTCGCTCGCTTTACCCTCTCCTTGAAACCGCCGTGGTGCACGAACAGGCTTGGCAAAAAGGAAGGAGAAGAGGCAACAGTTGGAGAAAGGCAAAAGAATGGAGGAAAACCCTTTCCCTTCCCCCTATTTAATACGGATAGGCATATGGTGGGACAAGTCCTGACTGATGGGATGCACCCTGCCCAACGAAACATCGCCTGGTTAAATGGGACGTCACCTGGGCAGGGCCCACCACTACCGCAACCTGGGCATTGGAAACAAGGTGCAACCACATGCAAACGACCCTCCGCCTTCCCTGGTAGGGTTTTGAAGGGCCCACCAATGGGATCTCCATCAAGGAGAGACCAATGGGTCACCCAAGTCGATCAAACGGCTACCAAGAGATAGGTAAGGAATAGTGGGATGCCCCATGCATGCTATACTGACTCTGTCATGAACGATAGGCCCAGATTCCATTCGGACATATCCGATAAAGAGCTCCTCGAACCCATCACTCGAGCCATCGAGGTAACTTTACCAAAACCCCTTTCCTATTTTTAGGTACATGATCATTCATTCATCCATTTTCATGCAAGCATCCATACATCCAAGCATTACATATGTAGTTGTTGCATCACAATGCTTCATGTTGCGTCACGAAGCGGTAGTCGCCTCATTCGATATGAGCGACAACCGACTAGGGTTCGAAGGCTAGCCCAAGAAGGGCTCGAGGCCACCTCATGTCAAATAGAGCTAGGGGAGAAAATGCAGATAAGCCCTAGTGGCCCACGCCCAATCTGCTCAAGAGCAGACAGGGTCATCTCGACCTTCTCGTTCAATCCTAACCTCAAGCCATGCCCACAGAATCTCCATCAAGGGGAGGCCAGCTGAAAGCTCTAGTTTGGTTTTGGTGAATTGATGAAACCCTAAGTGCTAACCTAGTTCATCAAGTGATCATGAGATAGGTAGCACATTTCAAGTAGAGAAGCAAATGAAGATCATAACATGACAATGGTGATAGCATGGAGATGATCAAGGGCTTAAACTTGAAGAGAAGAAAGAGAAAAACAAAAAGCTCAAGGCAAAGGTATAACTTGTAGGAGCTATTTTGTTTTGGTGATCAAGACACTTAGAGAGTGTGATCACATTTAGGTTTGATAGCCGTACTATTAAGAGGGGTGAAACTCGTATCGGAATGCGGTTATCAAAGTGCCACTAGATGCTCTAATTCATTGCATATGCATTTAGGATCTAGTGGAGTGCTAACACCCTTGAAAATATTTGTGAAAATATGCTAACACATGTGCACAAGGTGTTTGCAGGGTTGAGATGGGTTTGTGAAAATTCGGCGCTTTTGGAAAAATGAAATGTCTATTTTCTATTGCGCCGGATGCAAAATTCTTGGTGGTTGGCACACTTGAGCAAGGGTGAAGAAGTTAGAGTTGAAATGGAGCTGATCGAAATGATGCTGGCGTCGGTCTACTGACTGGACGCTGGGTCACTCAGCGACCGGACGCTGAAAGGCTGCGTCCGGTCGAGCTGTCAGACGGCACAGTGGCTAGGGTTGAGCACCGGATGCTGGCTGCGTCCGGTCAAGGTGGACCGGACGCGTCCGGTCGAAAAAACATGCCTCGGGGAGCTTACTGGAAACGACCGGACGCTGGGGCTTCAGCGTCCGGTCAGTTTTATCGGACGTGTCCGGTCATGCTCGGGAGCTTACTGTAAACGACCGGACGCAGGGGCTTCAGCGTCCGGTCAGTTCAAAGGAGCAGCGTCCGGTCGAGGCTAATGACCGTTGAGTCTGGACACGTGGCTGACATCGAGCGACCGGACGCTGAGAGCCAGCGTCCGGTCAGTCTGACCGGAGCGTCCGGTCAGAACGCGTTTTGTCCAGTGAAGGGGTATAACGGCTCTATTTGATTGGGGCTCTATTTATAGCCCCATGGCCGGCTCAAGCTCACTCTCTTGGCCATTTCTATTGACATTGCATACTTGTGAGCTTAGCCAAAGCCCTCCCACTCATCTACATCATTGATTCATCATCATAGTGAGATTGGGAGTGAATCCAAGTGCATTGCTTGAGTGATTGCATCTAGAGGCACTTGGTGATTGTGTTTTGCTGCGGGTTTCTCTTGTTACTCTTGGTGGTTGCCGCCACCTAGATGGCTTGGAGCAGCAAGGATCGTTGAGTGGAGGAGGTGATTGTCTCCGACTCCGATCGTGGTGATTGTGAGGGGTTCTTGACCTTTCCCCGGCGGAGCGCCAAAAGGTACTCTAGTAAATTGCTTGTGGCTTGTGTGATCCTCATCTTGTGTTGGTTGTGCGGCACCCTATTGAGGGTTTGGCGAGTGATGCCAATCAGCGCGTGAACCTCCAAGTGAGTGAATCGCCACAACGAGGACTAGCTTGCCGGCAAGCAAGTGAACCTCGGTAAAAATCATTGTGTTCATCATTTGATTCCGAGGTGATTGGTCATCATTGTTATTCATCTTCGTGATTGATTGGTTCATTCATCTACACGGCGGTATAACCCTCTTGATCACTCTCTTTACTTTACCGCAAACTAGTTGACAAGCTCTTTAGTGTAGCTAGTTGTGAGAGCTTGCATGCTTGGTTGGTGTGGCTCTTTAGTTAGCCTTTGAGAGCACACTAACATAGGGTAGTGTCATTGCTCTTGTGTGAATTGACACTATCTAAACTAGAATTGTGGTAGGTGGCTTGCATTTTTGAGTAGGCTAGCGCAACACTCGCTTCGCCTCATAATTGTCTAACCATTTGGTTAAGTGTTGTTGTAGAAATTTTTATTAGGCTATTCACCCCCCTCTAGCCATTAGGACCTTTCACCAGCAGGCCACCTGAGTCAGTCCCCAAAATAGCTTGGGCATCTGCCAGGAGGTGGGTTAAGGAGCAATGGAATACCACAAGAGGGCTATGCCAACCCCGTTACGAACGATAGACCCAGATTCCACTCGGACGTACCCATTAGTGAGCTCACTCAGCGCATCACTCGAATCATCGAGGCAAGCGACATTAGCTCAACCCCTCAGGTTGCAGAAACCATGGATGCTGTAACAAACGAAACTAGACTAACCCCTCAGCCGCACCTAACACTTGGGTCCATGCTCCATCGCGGCCGACCGCTCAGCCACACCCGACACCTGGGTCAGCGCTCCATCACGCCCGACCCCTCGGCCACGCCCGATGCCTAGGTCCACACTTCATCGTGTCTGACCCCTCGGTTGTGCCCGATGCCTGGGTCCGTGCTCTATCGTGCTCGACCCCTCGGCCACGCCTGATGCCTAGGTCCGCGCTCCATCGCGCCTGACCCCTCGGCCATGCCCGATGCCTGGGTCTATGCTCTATCGTGCATGACGCCTGGGTCCGCGCTCCATCGCGCCCGACCCCTCAACCCATGATCTTACACCCACTGGGCGTGCTCGAAAAATGAGTGTAAACAACCCCTTCACAACTTCTCAAAAGTCCTAAAAGGGTTCGGGGGCTCCTATCGGGTTCATAAACCTAGGGTCCCCAATGGGCCCACTTCTCAGCAAAAGCTCAGCCCAGCAGATGGAGTAGTGACAATGCGTGCCACCCAGGCCGACCTAGATACCTAACGATAGGCCGGGGGAACGATCTAGTCCCGACTGGAAGACCTGGCCAAGGATGGGACATAGTCCGACTCCGACCTCCTTTTTTGACCGAGAATATGCCGAACCTCTGCCTGCAGCTCTTCCCCAACCGACATGATTGGGGCCGACTAGGTACGACCGACCGGAGACGCCCGCTCGGTAAAGGCCTGGGGGTTAGGCGGAGCAGGTATGGTAAGGCGCTCAAAGTTAAACCGCAATACCGAGGATCGTACCCTGCCAAACCCTACACACCTGCAGGGCAGTACCACCAGGACATGCCAGACGGGTACCATGCAACCTTCAAGGCATGTCAGAACCCAAATAGTGTTATGGGCGCCGACATTTATCTTATAGTATTGTAGGCGCCGACATTTACCATACCAGACAAATACGATAAAACCTGCCAGACGCGTCTGGGCATGAACATTATTGTGGGCGCCGACAATCATCTCATACCTGATGGTGTGAGCAACAACACTAGGTAGCACACGTACACACTCTCTCTCTTTCTCTCTAACTTTTAAGGCAATCCCCTTCACCTATAAAAGGGAATGCGCTCTCTCCCAACAGGGATGGTTGTTCAGACTCTCCTTGACTAGCTCTAGACAATCTGAGCATTCAAACAGCTCCACAGCTCTAGAACTCTAAAGCTACACCGAGCATATGCTCCAATACTTAGCGCATGTTAGAGCCCAGGTGACTCTTGGCCCTTCGGTTTAGAGTCCGACCGAGCCTTAACACCCCCTTCTTATTCCTACTCGTTTGTAACCCCACAGCAAACTTTGAGCACCTGGGCTCAGGAATAAAGTCACCGACCGACTAAATCTGGACGTAGGGCATATTGCCAGAACCAGTATAAATCCTGTGTCATTGAGTGCTAGGCCACATCCGATCACAACGCATGGCAAAACTACAAATATTTACTTGTTGGTCACTTTTCGCACCGACAACCAGTCTCCAGACGGCAGATCCAGAATCCTAAGCAATAGTCCACACTCTACATAAACCTTTCTAGCTAGCCTATACTAGAAACTTGAAGAAGTGGAGCTCTATTCTCTTCTCTCTAGAAATCCTAATTTTTGGTCTGATCTTGACTTATGGCAGCGTGCTCTGGAGGGGGGCAGGGGCTGGTTATATGGGCTGGAGCGTAAATCCTGAGCCCTCGGATCAAACTGACTTAAAAGAATGGCGTAGATGCAATCCTTAAGGCGGTGGAGAACCAACGTATGAAGGAGAGACTACTAGGTAGGGACAGGGGGCTGGTCGACTTAAGGATTGCATATGTGGGTGGTGTGTACGTGATCATGATTTTAAGAGCATGACAAACCTCTCATAAGGCATCAACAAAGCTTGACTAAACTCAATGCAAAACAAGTAGCATATAAGTAGAAGTTTTTCTTAGCCTAGATATCATGTTTGGCTCTGGTAAGAATTCAAGTTTTGTCATATAGGAACTCATCATGTTGCCTTTTTATGTTTTCAAAAGAAATCTCCAGAATTTAGTATCACTTGGAACAAGATAAATAGCAGGTCAGAGCTTCTCATATCATATCTGTCAATTAGCTAGATTTAGATCAAGCATTTGCTACCCACGAGTTTCAAGTTCAGAGTGAATTTTCATATCAAATCAATTTCATCCAAAACTCGGAAGAATTCTAGGCTAAAACCTAGGTACTTGAAAGGAATTATAACAGAGCAACTATTCATCATTTTTATCATGTGAGATCATCTTCAAGTTCAATTCATTTATTTGACTCTTAAAGACAAGAAACTAAGGCATACCTGGAGCAAATTAAACTTAAAGCAAACTTTGTACTCACTAATATATATAGAAGATAAAGACAAATTTTTATTTTTTTGTTTTCTTAGTTTTGCATTTTTTATAATAATACAAATTAAAAAATTAAATAAACTAAAGAAAATAATAAAATACCAGAAAGATAAACAACCTAAAGTAATGCGGTCTCTCTAAAAGGCGGGTCGATGTTGAGACCCTAGAACAAGTATCGCCAATTATCGTTCTCCTGCTCCTGGTGCTGCTGGATGGCGGCAAGGCGTTGTCCTACTTCTTCTTGCCACTAGGAATGTTGGTGCAGGGTGTTCTAGATCTCCTGCTGGCTCTCCTCGATGGTGAGTGTCGACAGAATATCGTCGCCAGTCCACCGAGGGGTATCCCGCGATGGTAGATTTGTCGGTGGAGGTGCGCGTAATCAGGAACCAGATGGTGACACAAGGCGTGGAGACAGCGATTTAGACAGGTTCGGGCCATCTGATCGACGTAATACCCTACGTCCTGTGTCTTTGGTGTATTGTATTGAGATGTAGTAGATAGATCTAGCTGGATCTTGTCCGCTAGGGGATCCCTGCCTCTCCTTATATAGTCTAGAGGGACATGGTTACAAGTAAAGTATCCTATTTGGTACTATACAATGTCTTGCGGTGCACGCTGAGCAGCGCCGTGCACGCCTTGATCTTGTGGGTTGGGCCACCTCTGATGGTGCGGCCCATGTCTTGTCTTGTGGATACCAGGGGCCATACCCCCACAGCTAGTCCCCGAGCCTGATAGTAGGTGACGTAGTCACGTGGTGCCAGGGTCAGAAAGTATAAGACCAGCCGAGCAGGCAGCCAGTCCCTGGGCGTAGCCTCGAGATGAGAAAAGCGCACATTCACCACAAGGTGAAGTGTGCCCACTTAGTCCCCGAGCCTACTGAAAGATGAAGAATGAATCTTGTAGCAGGGTCAAAGAAAAAGAAGTCTGAAAGCTTGTCGACGTCGTCTGACATGAGCGTATCAAGACCCCAGACGTGCTGCCCAAGATCACCACCCTGATCCGAACAGCATGGAGTAGCTTGATAGCACACCGATGAGATGTAGCAAGATCCGAGCATCGAGGAGTCCCTGGCGTAGCTGGCGATGTTCGAGCACCGAGGAGCGAGGAGTCCCCGGCATTGCTGGTGATGACCGAGCACCGAGGAGCGAGGAGTCCTAATGTCGCTAGCGATGACCGAGCACCGAGGAGTGAGGAGTCCTTGGCGTCGCTGGTGATGACCGAGCACCGAGGAGCGAGGAGTCCTCAGCAAAGCTGGCGAGGTCCGAGCAGTAAGGAGTTCTCGGTGTTGCTGGCGATGACCGAGCACCGAGGGGCGAGGAGTCCCCGGCATCGCTGGCGATGACCGAGCACCAAGGAGCGAGGAGTCCCCGACATCGCTGGCGATGACCGAGCACCGAGCACCGAGGAGCGAGGAGTCCCCAGCATTGCTGGCGATGACCGAGCACCGAGGAGCGAGGAGTCCCCGGCGTCGCTGCCGATGACCGAGTTCCGAGGAGCGAGGAGTCCTTGGCGTCGCTGGCGATGACCGAGCACCAGGGAGCGAGGAGTCCCCGGCATCGCTGGCGATGACTGAGCACCGAGGATCAGGGAGTCCCTGGTGTCGCTGGCGATGACCGAGCACCGAGAAGCGAGGAGTCCCCGGTGTCGCTGGCGATCACCGAGCACCGAGGAGCGAGGAATCCCTAGGGTCGCTAGCGATGTCCAAGCACCGAGGAGCAAGGAGTCCTCGGCATCGCTAGCGATGACCAAGCACCAAGGAGTCCCCAGCGTAGGCGACGATGTCCGAGCACCGAGGAGTCCCTGGCAAAGCTGGTGATGTCCAAGCACCGAGGTGCGAGGAGTCCCCGGCATCGCTGGTGATGACCGAGCACCGAGGAGCGAGGAGTCCCCGGCGTCACTGGCGATGATCGAGCACCAAGGAGCGAGGAGTCCCCGGCATCGCTGGCGATGACCGAGCACCGAGGAGCGAGGAGTCCTCGGCATCACTGGTGATGTTCGAGCACCGAGGAGCGAGGAGTCCCTAGCGTCGCCGGTGATGACCGAGCACCGAGGAGTCCCTAGCATCGCTGGCGATGACCGAGCACCGAGGAGCGAAGAGTCCCCGATGTTGCTGGCGATGACCGAGCACCGAGGCGCGAGGAGTCCCCGGCGTCACTGGCGATGTCCGAGCATCGAGGAGCGAGGAGTCCCTGGTGTCGCTGGCTATGACCGAGCACCAAGGAGCAAGGAGTCCTCGGCGTCGCAAGCGATGTCCGATCACCAAGGAGTGAGAAGTCCCCAGCGTCACCGGCGATGACCAAGCACCGAGGAGTCCCTGGCGTAGGCGGCGATGTCCGAGCACCGAGGAGTCCCCGGTGAAGTTGGCGATGTCCGAGCACTGAGGAGTCCCTGGCGTAGGTGGCAACGTCCGAGCACCGAGGAGTCCCCAGCATAGGCGGCGAGGTCCAAGAACTTAGGAGTCCCCGGCATAACTGGCGACGTCCGAGCTCCAAGGAGTCCGTAGGCGACGAGGTCCAAGCACCGAGGAGTCCCTGGCGTAGGCGGCGAGGTCCGAGCACTAACGTAGCTGACGACGTCCGTGCGTTGAAGTGTGCCCACTTAGTCCTCGAGCACGAAGTATCCGTGCGCCGAGGAGTAACCGGCATAGCTGGCGATGAAGCACGAGCGACGAACAGTCTGGTCAACTAGTCAGCGGCAAAGTGAGCATTGAGCAGAAGCGACCAGCGAATAGTCCGATCAACTGGTCGGCGATGGAGTCCATGAACCAAGCGGTGCAGCTAGTTGATTGGTGGAGAAGTCCAAGCACCAGGTGGTCCGATCACCTGGTCGATGATCCTGTAATACAAACATGTAGAACGGGTAGTACATGATGTAAAAATATATGAACTCTGGAAAAAAAGCGTATGTAGCTTGGCGATCAGTTGGAGTGAAAATGTATTTACATTTAATATAAACCGCCTGAACAGTTAGTGTGTAGCTGAGTCTCCAACCCTAGCTAGCCCATAGTCCATAACATCGAGCGTGGAGCCCGTGCACGTGTAGGAGGAACAGGCGTCGCTAAGGAGCCGCTGCCGACCACCCATAACACAGAGGGCAGACGCTCGTGCACGTGTAGGGAGGAGCCGGAGACAGGGCCATCTCTAGAGGCGTCCGAGCATCAACATGACTGTTCAGGGGTTCGGAAAATCATTTGGAGAGAAAACATGGAGAAAACAACTCGGAGAAACATCATGGCGATATACGGAGATTGGAGAATATATAGAAGAATATTAAAGCGCGACTTAGCTTTAGACAGAAAGTCTGGTCGGCGACATATGGCATTATTTGGTTGACATTGACAGCGAGCACCTGGCGGGCGGTGAGTTGTTGGTGAAGGCAACCTTGGAGGTGGTTCCGAGATCGGATCTACTGTCGTGGGGGCTGATGTAGCCAGCGATGAATCATCGTCGTGGACCGGCATGGATCTCCATGAGATTGATGATGAGAATGCACTGTTGATTTGAGGTCCATCTGGCTCACCATGGGATCAAGCGCACACCCCTACCTGGCGCACCAACTGTCAATAGAATATCGTCGGTAGTCCACTGAGGGGTATCCCGCGATAGTAGATTTGTCGGTGGAGGTGCGCGTAATCAGGAACCAGATGGTGACACAAGGCGCAGAGACAACGATTTAGACAGGTTCGGGTCATCTGATCGACGTAATACCCTACGTCCTATGTCTTTGGTGTATTGTATTGAGATGTAGTAGATAGATCTAGCTAGATCTTGTCCGCTAGGGGACCCCTGCCTCTCCTTATATAGTCTAGAGGGACAGGGTTACAAGTAGAGTATCCTATTTGGTACTATATAATGTCTTGCAGTGCACGCCGAGCAACGCCGCGCACGCCTTGATCTTGTGGGCCGGGCCACCTCTAATGGTGCGGCCCATGTCTTGTCTTGTGGATACCGGGGGCCATACCCCCACTGTGAGCCTGGTGTCAAAGCGAGCGTGTTCCATCTGCTGCTCATGGTATCCCATGGGTGGCGGATGGTGGCCCATGTCTTGGTTATGATAGCCATGGGGTGGTCATGGAAGCCACGAGCAGAGAAGGACATACGTCCTCCCTGGTAACCACTAGAGACTTCATTATATGGCTGCTACTGATAGTAATCAAAGTTGCCATCCTGCCATTGTGCACTTGAGCCTTGATGCTAGGAACTCTTTGAATGATGCAAAGGAGGCTGCTCCCACCCAGCATGTTTAGGTTGGTGGATACGAGAAGATCCCAGCTAGTCCCAGCCTACATGCATAGGGTGGTGCACCTAGAAAGGTCCTGCTTGATCAAATCATGTGTAGCCGGTGAAGGCAGGGCCCTCTAGGATGAGGTTGTCTCCATGGTATCAAGGCTGCGGGTTGCGAGAAATCCTCGTAGAAGCACTCCTGCGATGTGCTTCCTCCTTTCTCTACAAATCAAAGACAAATGAATCCACTACATATAGACCAAGGTTCCAGTCTAGTAACGGGAACTCGGTTGTAGAATCCACATACATCATGACAAGTTTCCCGTCCTTACCCTTTTTTAACATATGTGCATGATTAAAATAGGCATAATCAATATGCCAGCGGGGAACATCAATGTAAATAACAGAAGCATTTTCTAGCATACACAATTTTTTAGCTATGCGGGTGACCAAAGAAGTCCACCCAACATCTCCCTTAAGACCAGGAATTTCTAACCATTGTATCATCATGAATTTTATGGGTGAGACCTTTCTTTTGATCATGGAATAAAGCAGTTTTAGTTCATCATTCCTAACTGTGCGGAAATCACTTCAAGGAAAAAGAAAAAATCCTAGCCATTGGTGCATGAATCGCAAAGTAGGATGGTGAATTTCATTGGTGCGAGGACGGTAGCAAACAATTTTTTTTGAAATCTCCATCGAAAATATATTCCTATCAAAGTCTTGTATGGCAGAGTCTACATCAATTATGCACTGAGAGTGAAATCCAAGAAATTCACTAAATTTTTTCAAGGAATAGAAAATTCTTTCCCGAAAAGTCTAAATGAGACTTCCAAATCAGTGGGTTGCAGAATGCACAATAATTCAGTAGTCAAAAGCTTACACCCTGACTCATCGATTTCCCAAGCATCCTCCCATCCTATGGTCTTAAAAATAAGTTTGAATTCAGTGGCCATACCTGTGGCTTGTAGTAGGGCTGGATCATAGGCAGGAGTGAGGACAAAATCCTGGGTCTTTAGCTTCTTGTAGATGTTCTTCTCCCTATCTTCCCGGAGCTTGAGCTGCTTCTCTTGCAGAAGAACGTTCCTCTACACGGGGGCTGATCGGGACAACACTCCAATAGCGGGAGATGGAGGATCGACCACCATGTCGGTGCTTGCTCGGGATGAAGAACTTCTTGTTGAACGGAATGATATCGCCCACTTGAGCTTGCCGGCGATCTTGCTCATTTTTCTGCAAAATATACAAAAACAAAACTCGTGGAACGGGATTAGGAAAAATAAAAATGTTAGTGGTTAGCTGTCCAAAAGTCAATCATCCAGAGGTTAGTCATCTAAGATTGTTTAGTGAATATTCTAATCAAGATTGTGGCATGACTTCCGCCCTAATAATTTTTAATTTCCTCTCTTGATTTGGACAGCACTACCACTCTTAAACTCTATTTTTCTTGCTAAAATTTTAGCAGCACCTCTCTCTCTTTCACAAGATTTTAGCAATACTTTCACACCCAAACTTCCTCACACTCTTTCTTACTCCAACACTACTTCTACCAAGAAAATTTCAACTATGAGATTTTGAACTGGAATTTCGAACTTGGAAGGTTGTTTTGTGTTGTGCCTGAGGCCAAGAGCAACCAGGAAGGAGTGGTATTTATAGAGGGGGAGGTAGCAGGTCGATCGGCCTAATGGTGGGGCTAGCCGGCCCCACACCATGGCCAAATGGCCTCTCCATTTTCCTAGTGGATCTTTGCTTCATGGTTAAGTAAATGGAGTGCTCCTTTTGGTGGATATTTGCTCTAGACGGTGCATAATGGAGATAAGTGGAGATACGGTGAAGATATGGAGGTGATGGTGGAGGTTGAGTGGAGATGGAGGTGATGGTGGTGGGTCCCAAGTGTCTGTGGGTTCTGATGCCCATATTTCTACCGTATATATGTATAAAAATGCAATGCAAAAATATTTTATGATACTATGAAATATAAGAAGATGAATGATGGTATTTTTAATTTTTATGCCTCCACGGTAAATATTTCTTTATGGGGTTTTTATGCTCTGGTAAAAATTATTTACATGGGGCTTGAATTTTTATGATGCCATGATGCAAATTTTTATTTTATTTTTCTAATGCAGGTGTTGAAAGTAAATATGCCAATATAATACGAAAAATAATTATAGATAACTACCGAGTTACCTTTCGGCAAGGGTTCGGTATTTTATGTCCACCAAACTAGACTTCTCCGTTCGGGTTTATTCTTCAGGTGCGTCAGTAGGTCCCTGAGATGGAGACCTTGATACTCGGTTCTCATGCCACTCTAGATTGGAGCATTGTTCTGGTCTTGGCTTGAAAGTGAACCGCTCTTCCTTTCCAGTAATATGGAATTTAATTTCTTCAGCTCCGACATCAATATGAGCATTTGTAGTACTTAGGAAGGGTGTCCCAAGTATGAGGGGAGTCTTCATGTCCTCCTGTGTGTCAAGTACTACAAAATCTATAGGAACAAAGAAATTTCATATTTTTACCAGAATATTCTCAGTGATTCCTACAGGGTAGCGGACCAATTGGTCGGCCAGTTGCAAACACATCGATGTTGGTGTGAGTGTTGAATAGTTGAGCTTGTCAAAGTCCTTTTTGGGCATGACACTGACACTTGCTCCAAGATCACATAACGTGTTCTCAAAGTTCTGGCTCCCGATCAAACAATCGATAGTGGGACATCTTGGATCCTTCTTGACAGGTGAAGTGTTTAGGATGGCCACACTATACTCCTTCGTTAACTTAATTACCTCAGTGGAAGGCAGTGGTCTTTTGTTGTTGAGGATATCTCTGAGATACTTCATGTAGGTAGGTACCTGTATGGCATCTAGCAACAAAATATTGATATATAACTTTTGAATTACCTCTACGAACTTACCAAACTACTCATCCATTTTGGCTTTCCGATTTCTGCATGGAAACGGTAGGAGGGTCATGTCATGAAAATCTTATTGTAACTCTCGCTCTTGTGGGCCAACTTCTTCAACTTCATCGGTTCTCTTCTCCTCTTCCTACACTACCACTAGTGTCTTACCTGTCCTTGTCGGATATGGTGGATCACGAGTAGACTTGCCACCTCTTGTGGTTATGTCATTTACCTTCTCAAGGTTAGTGGTAAAAGGCAGAGCAACAGCCAACTGGGCTAATTGTGATTCTATCTTTTTATTATAGCTAAGTTGGTCTTTTATGGAGGAAGAAAAACTATCTATTTTAGTATTTATATTTTCTAGGACCTTATCATTAAAACCAAGCTTCTTAGAAATATTCTCATTAATCCTAGTTTGTTCTAAGATCAAGTCTCTCAAGGATGGCTATTTAGAATTAGAAGAATTATAGTAATTATCTGGGTACTTACCTTGGTAATTTAACCGTTGTTTTTATTACATCGTTGTCTCTATTGTTGTGGAGCAGAATTGTTGAGGACGATATTTGTATCCTCCTGATATTCAAGGAATTCAACCCCCAAATATTCTCCACAGGTGTTTTAAGCATTGAATGCATCTTGAATAGCCTAATGATCTTTCTTGTAATTGGCTCGCTGTTCAAGCCAATTCAACAAGACGTCCATCTTGGTTGACAGTGCACACACCACTTTTGGTACTTTTTCGTGCTTATTGCATGATTGAATATTGCATTGAGACCAGCCTTGATTAGAGGCTATCTTTTGCATAAGAGTTTTAGCTTTTCTAAGGGTTAGTGACATAAATGATCCTCCAATAGTTGCATCCAGTTGTTCACGAGCTTTCTGAGTTAATCCATGGTAAAAATTTTGCATGAGCAACCAATCTTCCATTCCATGATGTGGACAATCTGAAATGTATTCTTGGAATCGTTCCCATGCTTCTGGAATGGTTTCTTCTTTCTGCTGTTGGAAATTGGAAATATTTCCTCTTAAGACATTTGTCTTGCCTACAGGGAAGAACTTTTCTAGGAAGGCCTCTAAACACTTTGCCCAGGTGTTGATGTGATCTTTGTTGGTGTAGAACTACTGCTTCGCCCGTCCCACAAGTGAGAATCAAAATAAGCGAAGTAGTATGATGTCTTGAGCAACGTCCTTGATGACAACCATGCTACTTATCTCTAGAAAATTCTGAAGATGAGCACTAGCATCTTCATGTGCCTTTCCACTGAATGGGGTAGCTTGCACCATGTTGATGAGTCTTGGCTTGAGCTCAAACTCGAGGTTGGTAGTTCTGAGTGTTGGTCTAGTGCGAATGTTCTCGGTGCTTAGAGCAGAGAACTCACGTAGGGTCTTGTCAGCCATAGCTTGAGAAACTGGTGTCGAGCTTTCTCTTTATTTAGTTGCTTCTGATTGATGGAAATTATTGGTAAATCACAACCAATCCTACAATACCCTGTATAAGATATGAACAAAGACAAACAAGAGTAAGCCTACTAAAGCAGAGGTGTTATGATTTTATCAATAAGTATTTATTTGGTCAATTCTCTTAGCCATGTGCCCCTCCTCGGCAACAGCGCCAAAAATGCTTGTTGACATTTCTTAGCATCACTCTTTACTAAGTTGTCATCCTTAGCATGATGCCAGAAATGCGTTGTTGGTAGTTATAAATGACACTTGAAAACATAGAGGAAAATTATATATATATTAAAGTATCCGCAAGCGCATAGATAATATACCATTGTAGCATTTTACCTGAGAGTATGTCAGGTATCGTTATTTATATTTTATCCACAAGGAGGAGGTATGGAGTTGTGTTGTCATAGAGATATTGACAAATATATATACTTATGATAAAACCACTCTCATGCTATGGCAGGGGTAAGTCAAATGATAAATAAATAATAAGTGTAAGATAATCATGGTATTCTAGAGATAGAAATAGAGACTCATAAACTGTAGTACGGCTAAGCAGGATATTCGTTAAGAGCAAAAGATTTTTAAGTCATTCCTTATTTACTAAGTCTTTTGTACACCCAAGTATATACACTCTCATCTATAGTATAACTAACTCTGGATCTATGCATAAGGAACATTACTAAGGAAGATCAAGAACAGAGCTTGTCTCCCTTTGCAACCGTGTTCTACTTAACTCTGGATCTATGCATAAGGAACATTACTAAGGAAGATCAAGAACAGAGCTTGTCTCCCTTTGCAACCGTGTTCTACTTGCTCTATAAATGGGGAGTAGACTACAGAGGACTCAATGGGAGTGTCACATCCGCTATCTACCACATGACCCAGAGTGCAGAATGCATCCGTAGGTAAACAATATCTAAGCACCATGCTTACATAGTGTTGACCACTTAACTTACTTGAGTACTGAGCTAAGAGCTTTGCGAATATATGCATAAATTCATCATCAATCATAACTATATCAAGCATATAACTAGAGAAAACTAGGAACATAATAAATAGCAACATAATATTGAAGTAGCATAAAGTCATAAATTTAGAGATACAATGGCTATACCAGTCTCTAGACGGTAGATCCGGAATCCTGAGCAATAGCCCACACTCTACTTGAACCTTGCTAGCTAGCCTATACTAGAAACTTGAAGAAGTGGAGCTCTATTCTTTTCTCTCTAGAAACTCTAATTTTTGGTCTGATCTTGACTTATGGCATCATGCTCTGGAGGGGGCCAGGGGCTGGTTATATAGGTTGTAGCGTCAATCCTGAGCCCTTGGATCAAACCGACTTAAAAGAATGGCGTAGATGCAATCCTTAAAGCGGTGGAGAACTGACATACGAAGATGGAACTGCTAGGTGGGGACAGGGGGCCAGCCGACTTACAGGTGGGGCCGGCTGGCCCCACATGTCAGTGCCTCGGCCTCCACTTTGGTGTGGTGTCTTCCCGAGTCTTCTGGAACCTTTTGGGGTAGTTTTTGCTACAGATAAGTGTGTTTTTATTTGATGTTTTGATCCCTCTTGACAGTTTTCTAGATAAACCCTGCTGAAAACATAGATTCACCAAAACTTGTGGAAATTGTTAGTTTAAACCCCTAAATCTATGTTGGTGATCCTGTTTATACATTTATTCAAGCTAAGTGGAGTTTTATGATGGATGATAACTACCGTTAGCAGCCTTCATATGTACATCATTGGTTGCATAATTAATCATTCTCCATGTAGATCCTAGGCGACCTCCATGGGATCATTGTGAATCTCCATAAGATCTTGCAGATCGTTGTCGACCTCCATGGGATCATTGTCAATCTCCATGTCATCCTGAGCCTTGACCACTAAAACCTTGTCCACATCCATTGGTACACTTTCATTTAGCTAATCGACTTTGTTCACAAAGCACTGATTCGGTGAACCAATACTAAGGCTCACAAGCTGCACTCCACGGATATAGAAGGCCACAAACTCTAGAACGAGAAGATGCATTTTTATCTATAGATTCAACAAAATTACTGTAGCTAGGTGGGAGGTGGAGTAGAGAGCAATACAAAGGAATATAGAATTCGGTGAAGGAGCAGATCCAGTCCAGTTACCTTAGATCTGGATGGAGCAAAGAAGCAGGGATGGTGCGCTGAAGATTTGTGCACCGGCAAGGTTGGAGGTGAAGGAGCAGTGAGCACGCGAGAGGCTACCTTTCGTCTGATGTTAGTAGGGTGAAGCAGAGCAAGGGAGCAGAGTGGGGATTGAATGGGAGGAAGGTGTGGTAGGACCGTAGGAGAGTGTATATACAGTTCAATAAATTGGTTTCCCCTATACCAGGGCCAGTGTCTAGGGAAGTAGGATGCCTCCAACACATCAACTGTTACTTGGATCTAGTATCATTTACAGTTCAATAAATTGAACACCTAGTTAATCACCTTGCATTTAGTTCAACAATAGTTGTACAAATGTGATAGATTTTAGTCTGACACATCATTTGATACCTGAATCTACTATCATTTACAGTTCAATAAATTGAACACCTGGTTAATCACCTTGCATTTAGTTCAACAATAGTTGTACAAAAGTGACAGATTTTAGTCTGATACATAAATTGATACTTGAATCTACTATAGTGAACTAAGCAACTTGGCAATGAACATACCAAGAACTAAGGTAAGTACAAAATAGGTGAAACAAGAACAACAAGCACATTTCTTTCTCAAAGGTATGAAATCTTCCATCATCTTCATTGGAACCCTAGCCATTTCTTCAATCTATGGCATAATCTCTTCCTCCACCTGCAGATGTTCTTCATTTGTTGTAACAATGGCCTCCGCCTTCAGCTCCCAAATCTTGTTATGTAAATCCAAAATCAAAGTCCTCAGAAATTTTTCATATTGGGGATCATGCCACTTAAAGAACCCGCAATCTAAGTCGGGCTACAAAAAACCAAATTACCATAAGTACAGCGGGATTTCAGCATTTGCGTTGCGAAAACAAAATGAATAAGAAAAAAATTGAGTTCCATTATTTGCCCTGTAGCATCTATGGTACCGACGTCTTGGGTTTCCATCACTCCACGAAATCATCGAGGCATCTTCAAGCTACAGCGACACAAAAGTGGTGGATGGCATGCGTAGGGGTGGTTCTCGACACGACATGGGATGGGCAGCCCCCTCCCATTGTAGCCTCCTCTGCTAGAAGCCGGTATTCTTCTCACGACAGCACACTGGGATAGTGCCGACCACTGGGAGGAGTTGGAGCTAGATGTAGCCATGGAGCAGTCAGGGTACAAAGTATTGCACACTCTCAGCTTAGGTCTTTTGTCTATGCTTTTGCCTCCCACCAAGGCACCAAAACATCCTTGAAAACCCTCACACTCCCACCAAGATGAAATGTTGTGTCACTGACGGTTCAGGGTACTATCCGCCTGTAGAAGAAGGCCTATTTTGGATCCTCTGTGCTTACATAGAGGTGTACGCATGGACCACAATCAAGACCAACTGATTCAATTAACAGTTCAACCGAAGTAATAGTTCAATGATTATGCAGTAGTCATACATACTAATCTAGAGGTTTCATCAGTACATATAAACTTCATTAACATAAAAGTTTCACAAATTCTAAGACTTAATGTTGGATGGGTAGGCAGTTGCTAAGGTACTCAATTGGTTGATGCGGTCCCGAAAGCCAAAGGTAGTGAATAGTAGCTAATATGATAGCATCTCCATCCACGAACACATTGTATCTATAAAGTATGTCTACTTCCTATCTAGTCCTGCAAAGCACAAAAATCTCTCTAGAAATAGGGTCTTGAACGATTCTTGACAAATTTTGTAGTCCGAGAAGGTGATGAACAATGGCTTCAACAATCAACAGTCGGTCCGGGTGAATGCTCTATCTCCAAGTAGCAAACAACATCATCTGGGTCCTAGTACCATCCCTAGCCTCCAAAACGCAAGGTTGCTCGCACTAAAATGGCTTCTTTCGAAGTAAGACATCTGTCGCAATGAAGAAATTCCTAATATGAACAAAACTGATTCCAAACCCAAAACCAATTGGAACCAAATGTAAACAGGGGGTAACCGAATCCATCTAACCTTCATGGGGCATTGTCCACGATGACAATGCAAGGTGCTCGTGGTAGGGCAAGTATAGGTGATTTGTCAAAATTAAGATGAAGCAATAGGTGGGGAAAATGAAGATGAAGCAACAACGGGTGGGGAGAACTAATGGATTCGTATTGGGGGTTTTTAGTTGGTTGAACCGCCACCAAGGCGGCGACACGATCCTAGGGGAGTTGGGTACGGGCCGGGCGCTTCTAGGCTTGTTTCTAAATGGACAGTCCAGATTGATCGGCAGCGAGAACGGACGGCACGGGATAACTTGAACAGTGTCCGCATTAAACTGACCATTGCCACGGTAATCCAACACTATAATACGGCGATTGTCAGCAGTTAATCTGCTTTTAAATTCTCCTGAAAACAATCGCAACCGTACATGACAGTTTTTTCCCTTTTCATTCACAAATATACAGAAAAATTAAAAAACATTCGTTGAGAGATCAAATCCGTGCACTGGCATTTTGGAAGTAGTATTGGAAAGAACTTACTTTTCATTTCATATAAAAATGTGGCATTGAAGAGATCAAATCTGCGAGAATTGAATTTTTTTTCATTAATTGATTATATATATCTAACATATAGATACAATTTGGACGAGTATATGATTGTACTCGTCCAAAAGCATAATAACTAACCTAAACTATTAAAACTACTTATACTAATTATAAACTACTTAATCGCCTCACTCGCTTGGGAGGAGGCAAGGCAAAGTCAGAGCCAGAGTTGTTGTTGGAGTCAAAGTCATCGTCTTTGGCGTCAGTGTCAGCATCGTCCATGTCCTCATCCTCTTCCTTGGGTCCTCCTTCTCGGAGCTCCACAGAGGACTATAATCAGACATCCCATCGACAAAGGAGACGTTCTCCTCGGAGGAGTGTTGGAAAGGCAATTCGTCCTCGCTGGAGGATGGGCTGCTTGGAAACTTGGTGGGGTTGTCCGACATTTTCTTTGTAGATTGGAAGAGAAGGGGATGATGGATGAAGAAGAGGGGTCATTTCACAGGGCACCAGACTTGAAGGTATGTAGAGCAGTGGGTACATGGCTCTTAGGCTTCAGGCGGCGGAAGTAATGGTGATTTGATGGCCTTAGAAGTTGAGGTAATTCAACACTCACGCTAAATTTACCGCCGGTTGACCAAATGCTACTTTAGGGCCGCCAAGCAAAATGCATATCCCAGTCAGCCCAACTTTTCATGTGATGGAGGAAATGCAACCCCAATACCACTGCCACATCTATCGTTAATCTATTGGTGGTAGAAGTCTAAACTGCCGTTTTAGTCCTAGGAGGCCTCGCTATCGTTCCAACCGATGGTGCAAGTATCACACCGTCACTTCTATCGCTATGGCAGTGAAAGTGGCGATAGTGATAAATCAATCTGTAGAAGTGAGAGTTTGGGTGAGAAGGTACAAGATGATGATTTCTCTTATCGGTTCTTGATGTGCCTACCTACAAGGTTTGAAACATTGAGATTGATCATCATAAGAGGAGGATTGAAGGATATAACCCCTAACCAAGTACTAGGTGATATCATGACACAAGAGACATACCATGTGAAAAGGGAGGGGGTTGATAAAGATGAGAAGAAGGATGAGGACAAGAAGAAGAAGAGTGTAGCATTCAAGGCTAGTTCATCATCCAAGAGCAAGGGGAAAGCAAAGAAAGTAGAATCAAGTGATGATGAAGATGCTAGTGACATTGATGATGAAGCCATGGCTTTCTTAGTGTTCAAGATGGGCAAATTCATGAAGAAGAAGGGTTATGGTGCAAGAAAGAGATGAGATCATAACAAGGAGTATGTGAGAAGATGCTACAAATGCAAGAGTAAGGATCACGTCATAGTGGATTGTCTTTACAATAGTGACAATGATGAGGATGAGAAGAATAAAGAAAAGAAGAAGGAAAAGAAAGAAAAGAAGATGACATTCAAGAAGAAGAAGGAGGGTGGAGGCTATGTGGTCACTTGGGATAGTGATGGCTCTTCAGATGATGATGACTCTAGTGATAATGGCAAGAAATCCATTAGGAAGGCACTGGCAAGCATTGCCATTAACAATAAGCCCTCCATCTTCGACACTCCATCGACTTACCTCATGGCAAAGCCCACCAAGGTAAAATATGATATGAGTGATAATGATGACTATGAAAGTGATGATTGTAGGAGTGATGATGATGATGAGGAGTACTCAAAGGAGGAGCTCATGGACATGTTGGATCAAGTTCATACTTGCTTCGAGATAAAGAGAAAGGAGTGCAAAGAATTGCACAAGAAGGTTAAATCTCTTGAGCAATCCTTTGATGAGCTCAATACCACTTATGAGAGGCTAATGGAAGCCCATGAGAAGATTGGCAAAGCTCACTCTAAGCTTGAAAAAACTCACTCCCCTCTCTTTGAGCAAGCCAAGAAGGACGACATTGTGACTTATGATGTGGGTTCTACATGTGATCTAATTAATGAATCTTTCTTTAAGCCTATTGTTGTTTCTCCTACTAACCCCTCTGTTAGCACTTTCACTTTTACTTCACCTTTGAGTGATGGTTTCACTTGTGATGCTTCACTAATGGTGGAAAATGAAACCCTTAAGGAGGTGAATGAGTTCACTCATGCCTTAGACAATGCCTATGGTGGAGATGCCCGCTTGCTAAAGTGCTTGGGTAGCCAAAGGTTTTCTCTCAACAAAGAGGGATTAGGCTATACCCCTAAGAATGACAAGGCAGCCTTTGTCACTCTCAAGACTAGTTTTGTGAAGGGCAATGGTCGGTTTTGCAATAGATGCAAGCAAGTTGGGTTCATAAAGCAATATTGCAATAACAAGAACAAGCAAACTAATGTATCCTCAATTAAGTTTGATTCCTGTTATTTGCTTACCAAGGGTGCCAATGGTGTGCATGCTAAGTTTATTGGTACTCCAATTGTGAGCTTAAAGAAGAAATCTATTTGGGTGCCAAAGACCTTAGACACTAACCTTCAAGGACCCAAGCAAGTTTGGGTACCTAAAAAGAATTGATCTTCTTTTGTTTGTCAATTATAAAGTTGGAGGAAGGCATTGGGTGCTTGATAGTGGGTGCACACAACATATGATCAGTGACTCAAGAATGTTCAATTCAATCAATACAAATGATAGCAATGGGTTTGATAGTATAACATTTGGTGATAATGGCAAAGGCAAGGTAAAAGGGCTTGGTATGATTGCAATATCCAATGACTTGAGCATATCTAATGTGTTACTAGTAGAGAGCTTGAACTTCAACCTATTGTCAGTAGCACAACTTTGTGATCTTGGTTTCAAGTGCATATTTGGTGTGGATGATGTAGAGATCATAAGTGTAGATGGCTCTAACTTGATATTCAAAGGATTTAGATATGAGAATCTATACTTAGTTGATTTCAATGCTAGAGAAGCTCAATTTTCAACATGTTTGCTCACTAAGTCTAGCATGGGTTGATTATGGCATAGAAGGTTTTGTCATGTTGGAATGAACCAATTGAACAAATTGATTAAGCATGATCTAGTAAGGGGCTTGAAAGAGGTCACATTTGAGAAGAATAAGCTATATAGTGCATGTCAAGCCAGAAAACAAGTTGGTAACACACATCCTAAGAAGTGCATGATGAGCACATCTAAGGTATTTGAGTTATTGCACATGGATTTGTTTGGGCCAACGACATACATTAGTATTGGTGGAAACAAATATGGATTTGTGATAGTGGATGATTTCACAAGATATGCATGGGTCTTCTTTCTTATTAATAAGAGTGATGTGTTTGCTACATTCAAAACATTCATCAAGAGAATTCACAATGAGTTTGAAACTACAATAAAAAAAGTGAGAAGTGACAATGGTAGTGAATTCAAGAACACTAGAATTGATGAGTTATGTGATAAATTTGGAATTAGACATCAATTCTCGGACAAGTATACTTCACAATCAAATGGCCTAGTTGAGAGAAAGAATAGAACACTCATTGATATGGCAAGGTCTATGCTTAGTGAGTACAATGTGAGTCATTCTTTTTTGGCCAAAGCAATCAACATGGCTTGCTACTATAGCAACCGCCTCTATTGTCATCCATTGAAAGAGAAGACCCCATATGAGATATTGAATGATAGAAAGCCCAACATTGCATACTTTAGAGTCTTTGGTTGCAAATGCTATATTTTGAAGAAAGGCACTAGATTTAGTAAGTTTGAGAAGAAATGTGATGAAGGATTCTTACTTGGATACTCCACTACTAGCAAGGCCTATAGAGTTTGGAATTTGGCAAGTGGTACTCTTGAGGAGGTTAATGATGTTGAATTTGATGAAACCAAGGGTTCACAAGAAGAAGATGAGAATCTAGATGATATGAGAGGCACTCGGTTGGTCAATGCAATGAAGAACATGGACATTGGTAATATAAGGCCTAGAGAAGTGATTGATGCTAAAGATGACAAGAATCAAGTGTTGTCTAACTCAAAAGTGCATGCTAGTGGTTCTCATGATCAAAATCAAGCTAGTACAAGTGGTGCCCAAGTGCAAGATCAACAACAAGTGGCTAGTTCATCATCTCAACCAAATGATCAACTAAGTGCAAGCAATCAAGTTCAAGTGCTTCAACAAACCAATATTACAAGAGATCATCCATTGGACTCTATAATTGGTGATATCTCAAGAGGTGTGCAAACTAGATCAAGATTGGTATTATTTTATGAATATTTCTCATTTGTGTCATCCATTGAACCAAAGAAGATAGATGAAGCTTTGAAGGATGTTGATTGGGTCAATACCATGCATGAAGGGCTAAATAACTTCACAAGAAATCAAGTATGTGAGTTAGTTGAGAGACCTAAGGATCATAATGTGATTAGAATCAAGTGGGTCTTTTGTAACAAGCAAGATCAAGATGAGATAGTAGTAAGGAACAAAGCAAGATTGGTAGCACAAAGCTATACACAAGTTGAAGGTCTTGACTTTGGTGAAACATATGCCCCGGTTGCAAGATTGGAAGCAATTAGGATCTTGTTGGCCTATGCTTGTGCCCACAACATCAAGCTCTATCAAATGGATGTAAAGAGTGCATTTCTCAATGGGTACATCAATGAGCTAGTCTATGTTGAGCAACCACCCAGTTTTGAAGATGAGAAGAAACCCAACCATGTTTATAAGTCAAGAAAGGCATTGTATGGATTGAAGCAAGCACCAAGAACATGGTTTGAGAGGTTGAGGGACTTTCTACTCTTTAAGGAATTTAAGATGGGCAAGGTTGACACCACTCTCTTCACCAAAAGGATAGGCAATGACTTGTTTGTGTTGGAAATCTATGTTGATAATATCATGTTTGGATCAACCAATCAAGACTTTTGTGAAGAGTTTGGAAAGATAATGGCTAATGAGTTTGAGATGTTCATGATTGGAGAGTTGAGTTACTTCCTTGGTCTTCAAATCAAGCAATTGAAGAATGGTACATTTGTGAGTCAAGAGAAGTACATTAAAGACATGATCAAGAAGTTTGGCATGAATGAAACAAAGGCCATTAGTACACTAATGGGGACAAATGGAAACTTGGATAGTGATGCTAGTGGCAATATGGTGGATCAAAAGTTATGTCGCTCTATGATTGGAAGCCTACTCTATGTGACCGCATCAAGGCTGGATGTGATGTTTAGTGTATGCATGTGTGTAAGATTTCAAGCCTCACCAAGAGAAAGTCACTTAAAGACAACAAAGAGAATATTGAGGTACTTGAAGCATACATAAAATGTTCGATTGTGGTATCCCAAAGGAGCTAGATTTGAGTTGATTGGATATTCAGACTGTGATTATGCGGGATGCAAAGTTGAGAGAAAGAGCACATCGGGCACATGTCAATTGTTGGGAAGATCACTTGTGTCTTGGTCATCAAAGAAGCAAAATAGTATAGCACTTTCAACTGCCGAAGCGGAGTATATTTTGACCGGTAGTTGTTTTGCTCAATTACTTTGGATGAAAGCTACTCTGAGTGATTTTGGAATCAAATTCAAACAAGTGCTATTGCTATGTGACAATGAGAGTGCTATGAAGCTCACCAACAACCCGGTTCAACATTCAAGAACAAAGCACATAGATGTCCGTCATCATTTCATAAGAGATCACCAACAAAAAGGGGACATTTGCATTGAGAGTGTTGGCACCGATGATCAACTTGCTGATATTTTCACCAAGCCACTTGATGAGAAGACGTTTTGCAAGCTAAGGAATGAACTGAACATACTTGACTTCTCAAATATGTGTTGCTGCACCATCATTATATGACATGCCTCTTCTTCGAGCAAATCAAGGTAAAATTGATTGACATGTCATTCATCCTTTGCTAAGGACTTGTTTAGTCCATCTAGTCATTCCTCACATGTCTTAGGCTCATTCATAAAAATCAAATGAATTTGATGCTTGTTGGTACCACTATTGCCTTTATGCTTGATATGATCTAGTGGTAGCATATGACATGTTTGTGGGCTTGTGAACCAAGTGTTTAATCTAAAAAATGAGCTCTAAGTGTTTAGCTCAACATTGTCAAGATAACCCTTGAAATGAGGTGTGAAGAAGCTTGCCATTGGATCAAACCGAGTTAAATATCTTTGGTGCATGATCTAGATTGAACCAAATATGGGAAAATGATCCCCACTTCACATGGTTTCACACCAACCTATCTAAAATTTGAGCTCACCTTTTGTGTTAATTAATGACAAAGGGGGAGAGAAATTCCCAAAGATAATTAAAGGGGAGAGATTTACAAAGATAGATAGGGGATTAACAAAGGAAGGGGGTCAATTAAAATTTAACGCACACAAGTAGGGGGAGCAAGCTCATAAACTTGTATGTTGCATTTGTATGTGCATTACATATGTTTGCTTGCATAGCACAAGGTCTTAATTCCATGTCCATGCATGTGTGGTGTATGCTAGTTGTAGGAGTGATTGATGAAATGGAAAACTAGCATTCATAGGATGATAGTTAGATGTGCCTTGCTTACATTACAAGTGGTACTAGAGCCTTATTTCTAATGTGATCTCACGAGGTATCTAGTGTTTGTGTTTTGCAAGTGCTATCTAACTACCCATGATGCTAAGGATGGTATTACTGGCAACTCCGATTGGTATCATGCTTCAAAGGTCCATTGTTTACACCTTAGCACTATTTGGTAGCCATTACTCTCCCACACTTCCTAATCCATGCATATGTGCAAGCTTTCAAATCCAAACTCTTAGCACATGTATAGGGGGAGCTAATGATACCAATTCGGGTTTATGAAACTTGTTCATATCCTTTACACATGGTAAAATGCTTGGGCAAGCAACATGAATCCAAGAAAATTTTATTGAATATCTTTGTGAAAAGGTTGTCATCAATTACCAAAAAGGGAGAGATTGAAAGCCCTAGTCTAGTTTTGGATAATTGATGAAACCTAGTGTACTAACCCTTGTTATCTAGTGTTGTGAGATAGGGTTGTACACACTAAATGGTGGGGCTAGATGATGGTCATGGTGATGGTGGTGACCAAAAGAGTTGATCAAGTGCTCCAACTTGGAAAAGAAGAAAGAAAAAACAAAAACCAAGTGTTGATCAAGGCAAAGGTATCAAATAGGTTTTTGTTTTGGTGATCAAGACACTATAGAGAGTATGACCACATTTAGGATCGATAGTCGTACTATAAAGAGGGGAAATCTTTGGATAAGCTATTATCGAGTGCCACTAGGTGACATGATTCTTGCATATGCATTAGGGACCTAGTGTGCTAACAATTAACCCTTGAAAAAATGCTTGGAAAAATGCTAACACACGGGCACATGAGTTGTACACTTTGTGGTTAGCAACTTGGAAGCAAGGGTGAAGTGTTTGAGGAGATAGAAAAAAGGAGGCGATGGTCAGTGACCGGACTCTGGCCCGACGCATCTGTTCAGCGGTCCACCACTTGGCCAAGAGCGCCTAGGAGGATTAGACGCTGGACCGAATGCATGCATGGCGTCAGATCACACGGTCCAGAGAGGGTGCAGCGTGGCTTCACGATCAGATGTTGGTGGCATTGCAAGATCAGATGCGCAGGGGGTGCGTCCGGTTACGATGGTGTGGTGCACGCAGAGAAGAGTGGGTGACGATCAGACGCTCGGCGTGTCAGGTCATCGTTGACTGGACACGTCCGGTCACAAAAATACCTCTCTGTGTAGTTTCTGTACTCGACTGGACTCTACGTGTTGGTACATTCGGTCATTCGAGCAGCGCATCAGGTCACAACTTAACCACGCTAGCGATCGGCTAGTGACCGTTGGAGATGGACGGGCAAGGTTTAAAGGGAGGACACATGGCGGCCATCGGTTGACCAGATGCTAGGGTGTGTCCGATAGCACCTACGCAGAGGAACAGCTCTATTCGTTTGAGGGGGTCTATAAATAGACTTTGGCTGGCTTGGGGCTCACACTCTTGACATTTTGACATACTTGACATCCTTGTGAGCCTAAGCAAACACCTCCCACTCATCTCCATTTTTTTCATCATCATAGTGAGATTAGGAGTGATTCCTAGTGCATTTTGCTTGCGTGATTGCATCTAGTGGCACTTGGGGATCGTTGTGGTTGTGGAATTCTTGTTACTCTTGGTGGTTGCCGCCACCTAGACGGCTTGGAGCAGTGGAGGAGCATTGATACGAGTTGGTGATTGTTCATGGCCATCTCCGGGTGATTGTGAGGGGTCTTGTACCCTCCCCGGCAGAGAGCCAAAAGGTAACTCTAGTGGATTGCTCGTGTCATTGAGTTACCTCACTTGTGGGTAGGTTCTTGCGGCGCCCATTTGTTGGGCTAGTTTATGAAACACCTATTAGCCGCTGAACCACCAAGTGTTGGTCGACACAACGGGGACTAGCGTGTCGGCAAGCATGTGAACCTCAGGAGAAAAATCTTGTGTCAAGTTGTGATTGTAATTCTTCCAGTGATTCATTTGGTATTCATTGATTGGTTCATCATCTCTTGCCACAGCGGTATAATCACCCTACTCACTCTCTTGTATTTACATTCTAGTGTAGCTAAGCTTTTTAGTGTAATTAGTTTTGAGAGCTAGCTTGTTTTGTTGAGTAGTGTGGTTAGTGGGGCTCTTTAGTCTAGTCTTGGAGAGCTCACTAACTTAGCCTGTAGCGACTTAGCCTTTGATTGTTATAGAGATCATAGACAACTAGAATTGTGGCATAGGTGGCTTGCAACCCTTGTAGAGCTAGATCAAAATTACATTTCGCCATTTAGGTTACTAACCATTTGCTCTAGTGATTTTGTAGAGATTTTTATAGGATATTCACCCCCTCTTGCCATTTAGAACCTTTCAGCCCGCCTAGGCCGCAAGACCATGGAAGCCGCACCATTGCTTGGGGACGTGTAGAGCCACCTCCTGGTTGTCATCGCCCCTCTCGCCCTCCCTTTCTCCCTCTCAATAATAGCCCCGGGCGTTGTCGCCACCACCCTCATGACGATCGCCGCGTTCGCGCACCGCGGACGACAGTTCACAGAGTGTGAGACTATTGCGCTCTTAGGAGCGCACAACATCAGAAAGGTGCGGTGCAGGTTCTTCGCAGACAGGATCTATGTCTCTACGACTTTTGCTTGGACGGCGCACCGGACGACTCCATCGACCCGGACATGGTCGGCGAGATACGTGGTGTGCGGCGGCGGCGACGACGACGCGGCGCCGATGGAGATGGTGTACTAAAGGCAAGGCTAGGAGGTGGACTTCAGAGCGCACTACTACACAGAGCTACTAGAGGGTCGGGGCATTCTGCGCGTTGACCAGCAGCTCATCGCGAGGAGCACCGTGCGGTGGGTGCGCGTGTACGCATCCAAAGCTCGCGGTGATAAGATGTTCCATGAGTATTTGGCACATGCCATGGTTAAGCTATCGACGCTCGCGTCGCTTACAGGGTTAGCCAGGCAGTTATAGATTAGCTGCTCCAAACCGGGGTCAGTGCACAAGCGCTCGTCCAATCGAGACGGCCGGCGAGGCACCAGGCACCAAGGGCCGCCGCACAGGGCATCCGGGCGTTGTCTTGCTACTCGTTGCTCCTCTCCTAGCGACCGGTGCTGGGCGAGGCCACAGCCACACCACCTTCGCCTAGCTCAGCGGCCACCCATGCTCGAAAAAAAGAAAGAGGTGAGGAAGAAGAAAGAGATAGGGGCATAAAGGATATTTCACTGCTCTTCTCTCTCCTCAAAACCTAGAAATAAATATTTTATTCGGTCCGATGTCCACCAGCAAATTTGACAAAAAGCATAGCAAACTGCTCTATTTGACATGCCCAGCAGAAAAGGGAGGTCACTTTGAGTGTCCCATAGCCAATTTTGACATATAATTATGCATATATGCCCTTAAACTCGGCTTGATCCGCTTCTTTTTTCATCCGGAACAGTGTTTTCTCTCACACATTCCTCCAGAATTCCTCCGAACCATCCAAATTCCTCTAGAACCATACCATCCAAACGGGGCCATAGTCATTTTGTGTAGCAGTGCAGATCTAAAATCATTTTTTCTGATATAATAAATGGTGTGCACATGGTAGATCCGGCACATACCACGTCGTTAAATAAGAATCTGACACATGGACAAACCAGTGAATGATACGTATAAGTGTCAGGACAAGACACGTGGGCCAATACAAACCAAATACGTGATACAAATCCATCATGCCACATGGTCGAATAAAAAAAGACGTGTGGGTAGCTCAGGGCACGACACGTGGCCCAATAAAACACTGACACGTGGACGTACAACATCGTGACACGTGGTCGAGTAAAAGAAAGACACGCGGGGTACTGTGGTCATACCACGTGGACCAATAAAAATACGACACATGGTCCAATGAAAGAAGTGACATCTGGTACCCGACACGTGGTCCAGTTAAATCTTAAAACGTGCAAGGACAAGAGAGGGCCACATTGTGTAATAAGAAGGTGACACGTGACCCAAACCATCTCCAATGCAATCGGCTATAGGATGCACACGTGGAAATCATCTCCAACGGAAGCATTCGCCAGCGTGGCTGCCCCTTGCCACGTATACCAAAACAGTTCTATGACGGTCAATTTTTCGTCACAAATCGAGCCACTTCTATGACGAGTTTCTAGATTCGTCACAGAAGTTCAAATATGACGCGCTTTCTATGACGAGCCATTTTTGTCATAAATTCATCATAAAATTAAAATTATGACGAATTTGGTTTCTTCAGTGACGAAAACCGTTCGTCATGAAAGTGCAGATTCCTAGTAGTGAAGGGAATTTTACTCTAAAAATTTATCTACCTCTTCTTTTATAATCTTTAGATCAAATCAACCTCACAACTCAGATATATAATCCAGCTTCTAGCAATCTAACTTTTAAAATTTAGCTTCCACAATCTACGATGTATCAAAACAAGGCCTATGTCTAGTCCAATACTCGTATAAATGGTACGCCCACAAGCATGTTGGAAAAGATGTCAAACAAGTGATGGTTAGGATGAGCTTTGTGCCATTGGGTGAGATGCAACTCTCCATTATTTGAGGAAATATATGTAAGAAAAATACCGGCCACCAAAAAAAGAGAGTTACCGAAGAATTGCTAAAACAAAAAAAACATCATTATCCCTAATATAGTTCTATAAAATAAAAGGAGCTATTGAGGAAGTGCTAAAGATGCTAGGTTGTTAGTTTTCGTGTGCCTAAAGCTGCCAATGCACACAAAAACATATCTAAATCAAGATGAACAACGATGGGTGTAGTCTTATCCCAAATCCCATGAGTTCCATCTCAAATCATGTGTTTTTACTATTTTCTTCATTTCAAACTGTAAGATATTTGAATTTTTTAGATATATATAGTTTTTACTATACATTTAGATATACATTATATCTAGATATATAGTAAAAATAATATATTAGAAAATAACACATATTATAATTTAAAATAGAGGGAGTACTATAGAAAACAGAGATTAACTAAGACCTTTGAGCTTCACGAAATTCATGCATGGACGTTGTGGTGCCACATCTTTATCCAAAAAGCTTGACAGGGAACATTTCTTCTCTTGCCCTCTTCACGTCAGGACATGAGGCCAGGACCGCAGGGCGTCGTCACCACACACCAGGGCCAGGCCATCCAAATTGTGCCTGATGCTTCTTCTGGTTTCCACATCGAACCTCGCCATGTTGCCGCCGGTGGGCACGCCGCCGCAGAGCCGGCACAAACTTAGCACACCTGGCCAGATGTGCAGTTGCAAATCAATCACCTGTGCCGCTACAAGGAGCAAAGGATGGAAAGACAAGTGCGTCTCCGTCGCAGCAGAAAACATTTTCACCGCTCATCGGCAAAGATATTTTGCCGACGGTCCAGACATCGACAAAGACAGGCCATTGCCAAAGCCGATCTTTGCCGATGGCAAAGCCATCGGCAAACCCGAGCCATCGGCAAATACTAATCTTTGCCGACGGCCAGGCCATCGGCAACGTCCGACCATCGGCAAAATTGGCCCAGGGCAGACGCCGACCGACGCCGTGCCCTTTGCCGATGGCCTTGCCGTCAGGCCGTCGGCAAAAGGGAAGGCTATGCCGACGGCCGTGGCCATCGGCATAGACAGGCCACGTGGCCGCCTCAGGAGCTGCCGGGCCCACCGTCTATGCCGATGGCTGGCCATCGGCAAACCTACTTTGCCGACGGCCTTAACATGCCGTCGGCATAGTTTGAATTTGTTTTTGTTTTTTCAGCCCATTTTTTTCCTGGTGCCTTCCTACATCAAATATAACCCAACTTCAAAAGTTGGGACAATTTTGAGTTTTTTAGCTATATTTCGTTAATTATTTCTGTTTCTTTGCATTTTTCCGGCGACTCCAAATTTGAACTGCAGGTACATGAAATAATGGGATTTTTTGATTCGAAAGATGGTATTCATGATTCTAGGAGTATGCTGAGTCTGTATCTAGGAGCTCGCATGAAATGACGACCATGTTGGCGTCGTAACATGGGGAGTTACGTGCGTGGAAAGTATTTTTAAATTATATAAAATCCATACGAAGTCCGAAAATGACGAAACTTGACGAGTTGTGTTGTCATGGCATGTGGAGGCCGTGGTAAAAATTTCAAAAAGTTTCGAGCAAGTGGTAACGTCGGATGGCCAAAACCCATACATCTCCACAAGTACGAAACTTGACGAGTTGTGGAGATGTATGGGTTTTGGCCATCCGACGTCACCACTTGCTCGAAACTTTTTGAAATTTTTACCACGGCCTCCACATGCCATGACAACACAACTCGTCAAGTTTCGTCAATTTCGGACTTCGTATGGATTTTATATAATTTAAAAACACTTTCCACGCACGTAACTCCCCATGTTACGACGCCAACATGGTCGTCATTTCATGCGAGCTCCTGGATACAGACTCAGCATACTCCTAGAATCATGAATACCATCTTTCGAATCAAAAAATCCCATTATTTCATGTACCTGCAGTTCAAATTTGGAGTCGCCGGAAAAATGCAAAGAAACAGAAATAATTAACGAAATATAGCTAAAAAACTCAAAATTGTCCCAACTTTTGAAGTTGGTTATATTTGATGTAGGCAGGCACCAGGAAAAAAATGGGCTGAAAAAAACAAAAAAAAATTTAAACTTTGCCGACGGCATGTGAAGGCCGTCGGTAAAGTTTCTTTGCCGATGGCCGGGCCCAAGTAGCCATCGGCAAGGTGGAGGCCCAGGACGGCCCCTGAGGCCGCCACGTGATGGTTCTTTGCCGATGGCCATGGCCGTGGCCGTCGGCAAACACATTTTTTTTAAAAAAAAATTAAAAGGCAGAGGCCCAGCCAGCCCATCCCAACCCTAACCCCATCCCCATCGCGCCCGACCCTAACCCCATCCGCCGCGTCTCCATTGCGCCGCCGCCACCACAGCTCCGCCGCGCCGCCGCATCTCCGCCAGCCCGCCGCAGCTCCCTGCTCCCTGCCGTAGTGCCGCCGGCCCGCCGTGTCCCCGCCGCCCCACCGCGGCCCCGCCCTCCGCCGCGGCTCGACCGGCCGGCGAGGACCGCCGCCGCCACACCCGACCGGCCGGCGAGGACCGCCGCCGCCACGCCCGATCGGTGAGGAGCTCGGGGCTCCTCTCCCCACCGAGCTCCCCCCTCTGTCCCCGCCGAGCTCCCTCTCCCCCCCAACCCAACCGGCCCGCCGTGTCCCCACCGACCCGCCGCGGCCCCGCCCCCCGCCGTGGCTCGACCGGCCGGCGAGGACTGCCGCCGCCACGCCCGACCGGTGAGGAGCTCAGGGCTCCTCTCCCCGCCGAGCTCCCCCCTCTGTCCCCGCCGAGCTCCCTCTCCCCCCCCAACCCAACCGGCCACAGGAAGAAGAGGAAGAACAAGGAGGAGAAAGAAAAAGGAAGAAGGAACAAGGAGAAAGAGAAAGAGGAACAAGGAGAAGGGAGGAAAGAGGAAGAAGGGAGGAAGAAAAAGAAGGGGAGGAGAAAAGAAGGGAAAAAGGAAGAAGAAGGAGAAGGAAGGAAGGAAGGAGGAAGAAGAAGAGGAGGAGGAGGGAGGAGGAGGAAGAACCTCGGACCGATGACCTTCCGTACCGTTCGTCCACGCCGTCGTCCTTGCGCGTCGCCGACGAAGAAGGTAAAGCCCCAGGGTTATCGGCCTTCGTGTCGATGTGTCGTTGATGGCCTTCGTGCCGGATTATGGTTGTGTGAGCCATCGTGCTCGAAATGTGGACGTCGACCATCGTGCTGGCTTTTTCTTGTAGGTTTTGGAAACCTCCCCGCACAGGGGAGGTTCTGTCGAAATTTTGTACTTATAGTGTTGTTTTTCTTGTTTTGCAGAGCAGGGCTTGTCGGAGGGGACCCGGAGCACCTCGGCAACCCTGATCGTCGACCGGCCCGCTACCCGCCTCTGCGCCCCCACCCTAGGTATAAATCACCTCTGTTACTCGCTTACGTTTGCGCATGACAGAGGATGGCTGACCGTGAGTGGATGTACACGGGGTTCAAAGACAAGACAGAGGAATGGGTAAAGGGGACCGGTCACTTCCTAGAGCAAGCATTTGGCCCAGCTGCTAAAGGGGCAATTCGGGTGTGGTGTCCCTGTAGCAAGTGTAAGAACGACAAAAAGAAAGAGAGGCGGCCGATGTACCATGATATTTGGAAGAACGGATATGTTCCAAACTATACCCACTGGATCCTCCATGGGGAACGCCAATGGCTTAGGGAGGCGGTGGTGAGACCGAACCTCGAGGGGTTTGATGCAGATGCCGGAATGGCAGACTTGCTGGTAGACATTAATGAAGCGCTGTTCGTTCAAGGAATGGAGGTGGAGGAAGAAGATCCAGAGGAGACCGCAAAGGCGTACTACACCATGATGGAGGCGGCACAGCAGCCCCTTCACGCGAACACCCACATTTCTAAACTGGATGCTATTTCACGCCTAATAGGGTTGAAGCCGTCACTGGGCATCAGTCGAGATGGTTTTGATCTCGTGTTGGCGACTGTTGGCGGGTTGCTTACGGAGCTTCACTGCCTGCCGAAGAGCACGTACGAGTCACAGAGGCTCCTTCGAGCACTCAAGATGCCGTATGACCCGATGCAAGCCTGTAAGAATGGGTGTGTCCTGTTCCGGGGAGACCACGAGACAGCAACACACTGTCCGAAGTGCAAAGCCTCTAGGTACGTGGAGGTAGAAGGCAGTGATGGCAATAAGAAACAGTCTAAGATCCCCGAGATGGTCATACGGCACCTTCCTATAGTACCGAGGCTGCAACGGTAGTACATGACAGAGGAGTCCGCGAAACAAATGACGTGGCACAAGAATGGCAAAAGATACAGTGACAAGATGCAGCACCCAGCAGATGGTGATGCATGGAAGCACTTCGATGCCATGAATCCTAGCAAGGCCGAGGAGGCTCGGAATGTACGCGTAGCGCTGGCAACAGATGGGTTCAACCCATTTGGAATGATGGCGGCCCCATACACTTGTTGGCCCATGTTTGTGATCCCCCTCAATCTTCCCCCCAGCATCATGTTCGAACCCAAGAATGTGTTCTTGACATTGATAATACCTGGACACTCGGGCAACAATATGGGTGTGTTCATGGAGCCAGTGTGGGATGAATTGCACAAAGCTTGGGAAGAGGGGGTACTGACGTACGACCGAGCTACAAAGACGAACTTCACGATGCATGTGTGGTACCAGTACTCAATGCATGACTTCCTGGCGTATGGCTTATTCAGCGCGTGGTGTGTTCACGGCAAGTTCCCTTGCCCAATATGCAAGACAGATGTGATGTTCACCTGGCTGGCCAAGGGTGGCAAGTATTCTTCTTTCGATAAACATCATCAATTTCTAGAGGAGGACCATGAACTAAGACGAGATAAAAAGCACTTCACGAAAGGTGTTCAAGTCACCGGCCCCATCCCTCAGGAAAAGCGCCCAGCTGACATCCTTGCACAGATAGAGGCTCTCGAAATTGATGAAGAGAATGGTGGTGGTTTTAAAGGATATGGTACCGACCACATGTGGACTCATATATCGGGCTTGACTAGGCTCCCCTACTACAAGGACCTTCTTCTTCCACACAACATCGATGTAATGCACACAGAAAAGAATGTCACCGAGGCACTATGGGCAACACTCATGGACATTGGTAAGAAGTCAAAGGACAACGTTAAGGCTAGACTGGACATTGAAATGATTTGCGATAGACCAAATCTAGTGATGAAGACCCCTGCTCCAAGCAAGAGATGGAAGAAGGGCCCGGCCGATTACATCCTGAAAAGGTCACATAGGAAGGAAGTACTGGAGTGGATGAAGACGCTAAGGTTCCCCAATGGGTATGCAGCGAATCTGAGTAGGAGAGTGAACGTGCAGACTGGCAAAGTCTTAGGGATGAAGAGTCATGACTTCCACATCTAGATTGAGCGGATCCTTCCTGCGATGACCCGGGGATACCTCCCCGAGCCAGTGTGGCGCGTCCTGGCAGAGTTGAGCTTTTTCTTCCGCCAGCTTTGTGCCAAGGAGTTGTCTCGGGACGTTTGTCTTGAACTGGAGAAGGCTGCACCTCTGTTGCTCTACAAGTTGGAGATGATATTTCCACCCGGCTTCTTCCTGTCCATGCAACATCTGATTTTGCACCTACCAAGGGAGGCACGGTTGGGGGGGGGGGCGTGCAGTTCTGTTGGTGCTATCCAATCGAGAGGTGTCTAAAGCTTCTTCGAAAAATGTGTAGAAATAAAGCCAAAATTGAGGCTTCCATGGCAGAGGCATTCATTCTGGAGGAGGTGTCGACATTCACATAGGCGTACTATACTGAGGCACTTCGCAGACCGCAAGATCCAACCCCTCGTTACAACATCGACGAGAATTCATGCACCCTCAGCCTTTTCAGAGGGGATCTCGGAAGAGCAGGCGCAGGGACCAACGTGTACTTGCTGCATGTTGAGTGGCACACTATCATGATGTACTTGTTGTTGAACCTTGACGAAACCCAAGATTATCAAGAGTAAGTCCTCAGCTACTACGCCACCACTATCCTCCACCTATCAATCCGACCCCCGTTGTCTATTGTTTCCCCAGGGAATATATTAATGAACACTGGAGCGGCAATACGGATCCTACTGAGGAAGAAAAAGACCATCTTCTCAGACATAATAAGCCCGATTTCGTCAATTGGTTCTGTACAAAGGTACCATCCAACTAACCTAGTTCCCACTTTGAGATTCCACTTTGCTCCTATGAGCGAGTAATGTAACTATCTACCTGTCCTAACCTTGCAGGCTAATTGTGATGCGGAAATGAGTCCTGCATTGAGATGTGTGGGCAAAGGCGCCGAGCGACATGTCAGGTCATTCGACGTTTATGACGTGAATGGCTATCGCTTTCGCACGAGAACCTACGAAGAGAAACGGGGCAACCTAAAAACCACGTGCAGCGGAGTTCGTACTCCCGGCACGGATGGGAAGGACTATTACGGCATCGTCGAAGAGATATTGGAGCTTGACTTTGGCAAAGACCTAGGTTGTAAGCCAGTGGTATTCAAATGCCATTGGTTCGATCCTGAGTTCACAAAAAAGGACCTTAAGATTGGGCAAGTCGAAATCCGACAGGATTCCAAATATGGAGGGGACGATGTCTATATTGTGGCTAACCGAGACGCCACGCAAGTTTATTACCTCCCATGGGCAAACCAAAATGACAAGCGCCTTGCGGGTTGGAGCCTTGTGCAGATGGTATCGCCACGCGGTAAAGCAGCGGTCCCAAACGATGATGATTACAACTTTGACCCAATGACAGATGAGTTCTATCAACCTGAGGGGCAAGAAGGTAGGTTGGAGATAGACATTCTTTCGCTGATGGGTATGGAAGTAAACAACGACATCGATGAGGACGAGGGTGATGAGGTGCACGATGCTGAGGACTTACGAATCCTTAATGAATGGCAGATGCGACGCGATGTAGTTGTTGCGGATGATGTTGATAGTGATGACAACTTAAGAGAGCTCGACAATATTGATAGTGATGACGACAGTACTGATGATGACGACGAGCGCTCGCCAGCAATATTGCCTTTCGCGGAGATAATTTCTAATTCATGTAATACTATATTGTTATTAATATTACCTTGCAGTTATTAATATTACCTTGCAGTTATGTTTCTTTATAGGTACTTGTTATTAATACAAACTCTTTTAATCTTTGTTATTGCAGGCACTCGACAAAATGCCAGGCGGAGGGCGGCCACGACGGAACGTCACCTCGAAGTACATGGCGCCGGTCGACCAGGACGAGGAGGAGGAGGAGCACGTGGCGGCCGACCCCTGCGAGGACGAGGACGAGGACGAGGAGCTTGAGGTGGAGCCATCGACCAGTAGGGGTGTGAGGGCCCCTAGCGGACGGCACCGCATGCCGTCGAGGAGGCTGTTTGAGATGGCCTCCCAGGAGGGGGCGACGACGACGACAACCGGTGACGGTGACGGTGGCGGCGTCTGCGGCAGAGACGCCGAGGGCGACGACGACGACCTCGGCTGCGGTGACGAGGAGACAGCGGGCAGCTCTACTTCCACAGCTTCGGCCAAGCCCTTTCAGCGCGGCCCCACCAGGCTCCCTAGCCACCTGCCAGTCACTAACGAGCGCCCGGTGATTCGGCCCGCGGGCAAGTAAGTAACCATTGTTGATTTCTCTACTTGTTCATATGACATTTTCAAATTCAAACTGCATACTAACAATTGTGTTAATGACTCGTGCAGGGGCTGGAAAAAGGTGACAAAAAGGGGTTCTTCACGCTGTCCCACTAGCATCCAGGGCCTGCTAATTAAAAAGCACTTCCCTGGCTTGGTCCTCACCGCCGAGGGTAACCACATCATGCCCGAGAAATGGCACCACTTCTCCCTTGTCAAGGACGAAAATGACGAAGTCCTTGCTGACAAGATCAAGAGGGAGTTCTGGGTGAGTCTTTGCATCGCATCGCATATCTCAATACAACGGATTTGTTGGACTTTCTTCAAACAATGAAATGATGTTTGATGCCTATGTGCAGTTGTACTTCCAGTTGGAGGAGGGGCAAGACCTCGGGCAGGCGTCATGGCATCAGGACTTGGTGTGCACTGACCGGCTCAAGGACATGTTCTACGAGGCGCGTACCCAGGCCGCCATCAGCTACTACGCCAACATCAAGAAGGTGAAGGTAGATAAGGAGCAAGCCAGGGAGATGATGTCTCATGAGGAGACCGACCTCACCGAGGAGCAGTACATGCAGGTAATATCAAAAACTTAAGTAATTGTCAGGAAACATCCGTTATGATTTCTTACATGACACATTCAATTCATTATCTGGAATATAAAAAACTTGAATGTCATGCAGATGCCTCCGGGCTGGTGCAGCAAGTACGAGGACTGCTGGCTTGTAATTGTCAGAGGGTGGCGTACGCCGGTGGCGTACGAGGAGCGCAGAGCACGTCGGGCGAAACGCAAGGCAGAGCTCGATAGGTCAGGGGTCTCACACCACCAAGGGAGCCAGATCCTGCCAGAGTTCATGGAAACATGGGTATTCTTCTATTGATGCATTTGTTATAGCACTCAATTGTCACTACTTGTAACCATGTTTGTGTTTGTCCGCAGTCGGCGACGCATGGTGGGGAGCAAATCAATGAGTTCACGGGGTACGCGCTTGCTCACATTGGCAAAGCGAAAGCGCCCACCACCGTGTACAGCTCGTCGCTCGAGCCAGAGAAGTACACCAGCCCGGTCGTCTACGACAAGCTCACCAAGTACGCCGCAGCAGCTCGAGAGCGCCATGGCGATGACTACGACCCCGCCACCGAGCCCCTAGACACTGACCTCGTGATGAGGATTGGAGGAGGGAAGCAGCATGGCCGGTACTTTATGGCCAACAGCGTCATCGACCCGTCATCTGTTCAGACGCTGAGCCAGATCCGCAAAGAAGACCGGCAAAGGGGGGCGGATCGCAGATCCCCATAGCGCCTCGGCAGCAGAGCAGCGCGCAGATGATGACGACACTTCAGGTAAGTGGAGTTTCATTCGTCGTTCACTCGTTTCACGCATGATGTACCTTGCCTTCAAATACCATCAACCATTCTGGTGTAATATTGCAGGCCACGGTCCAAGAGCTGCAGGCGGCCCAGGCAGCCCAGGCGGCTATCCAGGCGCAGCGGGATGCGGCCCATCAGGAGCAGCTGCTGGCACTTACGCAGCACTACCAGAGACAGTTGGCGGACCTGTCCCTACACTTCCGGGCCCAGATCCCGGGAATGCAGGAGCCTCCTGCCTCGATCTTCGCTCCACCACCGGTAGTTCCACTGCCTGTTCCTGTACCTGGTCAGGTGAGTACAATGATTGTCGCTTTAGCTTGTGCGGCCAGCCTACAGGTACTAATTACATCACTTGGTCTTTGTGCAGGCACCATCGGCGGGTTCGAACCCGACTCCAAGTGGTAGCCCTCCACTGGGTCCTTCTCCACCGCACGGCTGGGCACCTTACCAGAGCTTCCCCACGCAGCCGTACGTCTGGCCTCCTCCACAGTCGCAGGGGTACTCCTCCTGGCCGCAGTAGGGGCACTACGGGCCTCCAGGCGTCTGTCCGCAGCAGCTGGGGCAGTACTGGCAGTACGGTTCGGCCCCGCAGTTGGGTTGTCGCAGCGGGAGCAAGGTGGGGGCACGACTCCGAGTTGGTCTCCGTGGGAGCAAGGTGGTGGGGGCTCTGGGACCCCTAGGGACGGCGCCTCGAGCTAGGTACTACACTTGTCGCTTTTGGACCTTGTATGGATGACTATGTATGGATGACGATCGACATTTGTCGCTTGTGTATGGATGACTTGGAGGATATGTGGGTACCATGCTATATATGTGATGTGCGGATGAAAATGGTATTTTGTTGCTATATATGTGGGTCATATGCTATATATGTGATGTATGTGTTGAAATGTCGTGGAAATGCAAGCAAAACAGAAAAGGAAAGAAAAAAAAATTCCCAGGTTTGCCGATGGCCAGCCGTCGGCAAACCTGAGATTACTTGTCAGCAAATCTCAGGTTTGCCGACGGCTTCCCAGGCCGTCGGCAAAATGACCATAACTTTGCCGATGGCCGGCCGTCGGCAAAAATAGTTTGCCGACGACCGTGGCCGTCGCCATAGAAATTCCGAAAAAAAATAAAAAACGCTTTGCCGATGGCCGTGCCGCGTCAGCCGTCGGCAAAGCCGCCGTCAGCCTGACGGCGCGTCAGCTGACGTGGTGCCTTTGCCGATTGCTGATGTGGCCATCGGCAAAGCTTTGCCGATGGCCTGACAGTTGGCCGTCGGCAAACCTCCCTTTGCCGAAGAAATGTCTGCCGATGGCTCTTTGCCGACGGCCAATCCAGACTTCGCCGATGGCTGCGGACCATCGGCAAACAAGCCGGATCCGGTAAGGACGATCCATGGGAGCTCGAGCCTACTCCCTCCCTCCAGAAAGAAAATCGTTATATAGTATGCATGCAGATCTAACTTTCTTAAATTTTGATTAGGTTTATAGAAAATACATATAATATTTATATCTTTAAATAAGTTTATTATAAAAATATATTCAACGATCTATCTGATTATTAATTATGTATTATAAATATTAATATTTTTTTATATATAATTGGTTAAAATAAAAAAAATTAATTTCTTAGGAAAGTGAGAACTACTTCTATTTTAGGACAGAGGAGTAGCAAGCATGAGACGTAGTACGTTCCTAGAGCTAGTTAAAGCGAGGAAGGATTTGAAATCATGCACAAAAAACAACGCCATCCACATTCTAATCAATCGTTTTTATTCTCACGCTAGAAGCTGGTATCCAATACCTTCACTGCTCCTAGTATATTGTCCATGCTAACGCTACAATAGTAGCCAAAAGACAAGTATTTTCTACACATATAATATCACACATCTGATGAATAAGGAAGAAATATGAAGGTTTTACTTGAGTATCTTGTAAGGTAACTTTCGCAATGAATTTCAGGCAAATTGCATGTTTGCAGCACACAATGCTAGGGACCACAGCTTTATTATCAACTAACTGTATAAATAATGTAAAACCATGAATGTTGCTATGTGATACATTAGCAAAAGACTCCGTAATTTAATTTTGCAAAAGACACCATTCAGGAATATCTGTATCTAAAGGTAGTGCATTACTTAACAATAGTACATCGAACATCAAATAAAAAATGGAAACCAGAAAGAACTTGCTTCTAACTTTGTTTCTGCCATATATCATATCCACTAAAACCTTCAAGCAGAACAAACACATCTATATGTACAGAGAAGAATATCTCATATGTATATGTGCAAAGTATCAGTATACAGAGCACTTCAAATCCCATATATTGTTGCCTTCCGTGTGATCAGAATTACTCTGCGACGGACCAGGAAAGCACCTGTGGTCACCCGTCGTGGTGAATGTTGCGCCCTGGTGCTCCTCCCACCAGAACTACACCAAATATGAAAATATTTCATGATGATGAAAAGAACCAGCAATGTCAACTCCGGATAAGTAGTGCCATGCTCCTTAAGCAGCACTATTTTTTTTAGAAAAGCAAATATATTAATAATATTCTAACTTCTACATCGACTAATGCATATATCTGTTCCTTATGCAGCACTACGATTGAAGCAACAGTGCCCAATCATTCCTGTTCTTTCTAGGTGCCCAATCATTTATTTTTTTAACAGAGGAGCAATTATTTCTTATTTGAAAAGTGTAGGCTCAACTGAGTCGACTCTAAAATGCTATCTTGTTTCAACAAAGCCTAACAGGTGCATTGCGATACACGGAACAAATACAAGTGTAGGCTCAACTGTAGCACTTTTATTGTTATTTGGTAATTAGTGTTCAATCATGGTCTAATTAGGTTTAAAAGATTCGTCTCATGAATTTCGTCTAAACTATGTAATTAGTTTTATTTTTTATTTATATTTAATGCTTTATGCATACGTCAAAGATTCGATGGGATGAGAAGGCACTGAGCCGCAAGCCCGCAACGGCGCGGCGCGCGCCAGGAAAAAGCATCGCCCGCTACGCGAACTCCTTCACCTTCGTCCTTCCCCTGCGCCTGCGGCCAGCGCGACCCATGCGCGGCGCGCTCCACCTGGCCGCGCCTGGGCCCCACCTCGCCTGGCACCTGGCGCATTGCCCGCCGTTGCGTTATATATAAATGGCTGCCTCAAGTGTCAAGATCCTCGGTCGTGAAGTTTATCTTAATTCTTGCATGCGTAGTACCAGTAATTCTTCATGGTTTTGCTGGAAGGTCATATGAATAACTAGTCAGGTTCGTTTGCACCTGCAATCTTTCATACTGTCTTCATGGTTAGTGTTCCATATGGTTTCACCAAGCATCAGAATTGAGGCCCCGTTCGCTGGTTTGAAACTTGGCTGAAACTGGCTGAAAAATAATGTTTCTAGCTAAATTGTTGTGAGAGAAAAACGCTGTTCCGGCTGAAAAAATAAGCCAAAAAAGTCGAATATGGGGTAAGTCGAACAAAGCCTGAAGGGACTAGATCTGTTCCCTTTCAGGGGATTTTTACATAAATATTAGGCAGATAATATAGAGGCAACATTGGGTTCTAATCCTTTGGCAACCTTCATTTCCATCCCTTCTGTATTCTTATATAACACCCCCCTCCTCGCCGTGCTATATAGGCAGGCAGCCCCGGCTCCTAATTGTAGCCCTGCAGTCACCCAGAGCAGACCCGGATTTCGCTCTCGCTGTCGCTGGGGTTTAAGCATTGGCTTGTCAGTTGGATCCGATCCGGCTGCGTAGGCGAGATGGCGTTCGCGGTCTCTGGGGCGGCGCTCGGTGGGGCCGTAAGGGCTCCCCGACTCACCGGCGACGAGGAGGGGAGTCTGGTCTTCCGGCGCACCGGTCTCTTCTTAATCCCGCAACTACTCCTCCCCCTCCGATCAAGCGTGGGCCTGCCTCGGGTCTGTATGTGAGTGATGTGGTGGTGAACTGGTGATGTATGCAGGGGGTGCTCGAGTTGGAGGTTCGGGGACGCACGGGGCCATGCGCGCGGCGGCCGCGTCCGGAAAGGCGGTCGTGGTTCCCGAGGGCGAGAACGACGGCATCACATCAAAGGCTGACTCGGCTCAGTTCCAGTCCGATGAACTGGAGGTTCGTCATCCACTCATCCCTTCCCTGCATTTTTATTACATAATTCACCTGAAAATTCTGTGCTGCACTGCTAAGGCTGCATCTTCAGACGAAGGAGATAGTAGCGTGGACACGGTCCACCACAGACTATGTCTGCGGTCCATGGACCGTGAACGCCAATCTACCATGAACCACACAGTGCGGGCCGCACAGTAGACGAAGCCCAATGGAGGCCCATGGCAACGACGTGGCAGCGCCACAGCATGCCACGTGTCCAGGCCGGCCCGGCCCAGACCGGCCTAACCCAAGCCCGCCAGAGCCCGTTTGAGACCCGGTCCGTGTTGACCGTTGACCGGTCAATGTTGACTTTGACCGGACCCACATGTCAGTGTCACAAGGACTCGGGACCCACATGTCGGTAAGTGACGTCATGCTGACGTCATGTCGACGTCACGCGGGTCCCACCAGTCAGTAACAACACAGCCAAGGTGACGTCATGATGATGTCACGATGACGTCAGCTGCTGACATCAACAGCACTGGCCCCACACGTCAATGACCCTGATCCGTTGACTGTTGACTCACCCGTTGACTTGACGTTGACTTTGACTGGACTCACATGCCAGTGACCCAAGAGCCCCTGGTCCCACCTGTCGGAACTGATGACGTTGGTGACATCATGCTGACGTCAGCAGGACCCCACTTGTCAGCTCAGAGCCGAGCCAATGACGTCATGCTGGCGTCATGCTGACGTCAGCAAGCCACGTGGACCAGTCACAACGTGACACGTGTCAGCCCAGGATTAATTCGGCCTTTTCTATTTTCAGAAATAATTTAAACTTTGGAAATTCATAACTAATTCATACGACCTCAGAAAAATACAAAACCAGGACCAAAATTCATCTAAAATCAAGCTCTACGTAATGAACCCATGTTTGAGTGCATTTGGCTCTTTTGAATTTCTATTGCTTCTTTGTGCTATTCTATAGACGTCGCTAACGCGACTATATTACGATCGTTGCAGACTCGGAGGAGAACCAGACGGACGAGGATCGTGAGTACCATGAGGAGAACGGAGACGACTACACTGAAGGTGCCACATCCCACCCAATCTCGTAGCACCTATTACGCATGGCTAATTTAGAGCTGCTATTGCTTTACTTCATTGTTATAATCACTATGATAGGACATGCATGGTAGTATGCTTTCTTGATGACCTTTACCTTGACGCAATCTTACCCTTGCTCACCCTGCTATTAGGCTAGACACACGCTTGCTGCTATATTGCATTGCTTATTACTTCTACTACGCTTGTACTACACTGTTGCGTGGTGGAAACTGGAGTTATCTAGACTACGAGGAGAGTGCTGCGTGTGTGACTTGGGTGCGTGAAGGGTGAGGGTTGTGTCAACCAAGTTGGAGTATATGATAAGCCTGGGGCAAGTCTTGCCATGGGGTGCTACCTAGGCACCCTTGGAATGGATACCTGTGGTGGGTAAATAGTATACAAGGTGGTCCTAGGTGTGAACCTGTGATGGGAGGAGCCCGGGGTGGAGGTGCTGTGGTGGCACGATAAATGGAAATCCTGATGAAGACATTCTGGCTTGGTCAACCCTAAGGACTTACTAGTACTCAGATTCACCGGGAAGCCTTACGTACCACTCGCCCTATATGGTGCGGGACGTCCGGACTACTTGGTAGGATATTGCCACTACTGCTAGGTTGATAGCGAATAGTGTAAGGAGGTACGGGACGCGGAGGATTTCTCCCACACCCTTCCGAGACTTCATGGAGACCTTATGGACCCGGCTCATGACTCACAGTTTCAGCCACCCCAGACTAGACTTGGGGTGTACCAGGGCTGAATGGTAGAGTGGCATTATCCTAGGCTAGCAAGCGGCCGGAATCAACCCAGTTGACGACGGTCAGCGAGGAAGGCGGATCTTGTGGTTATGTAAAACCTCTGCAGAGTGTATGGTTGATCGATCGATACATGTGCCGACTTGTCGGCTATGGACCTTTCTAGGGTTTCGCTTAAACTAGATAGTGAGATGAGTCCTTCTCTTCTCCCCCTGTGAGAGAGTGTCGGTCATAGCCAGGGGCTACGGGCCTTGAGACAGTGCCGAGAGGGAGTTGGCCTGTCGACTGAGAGATGGTATGGTGATGGTGTGGATGGTGGTATATCGATCCCAGGATCGAAACCTGGCTCTGAAAAGGGAATGGGGTGGAATGTGTGTGGGAATGGTGTTAAAACTTGACCAACTATTATTATATACTCGATATGCTATTGCATAGGAAACCTCAGCCTTATAGGTTCCTTTTGATTATATCCAACATGCATCCAATTTCCACAAAGCAATGCTCATAGGATGAGAGTGGCCAGTACAAATCGTACTAATAAATTTTGGCACACAGGTTCTGCTGAGGAGTATAGCTCCGAGGAGTTTGACGGTTAAGGGGTTCGTGCCTACGCTCGAGTTTGGCGATCTTATCTTTAAGCTATTCTGAATGAATGCTACTTTTGATTCCGCCAATGTGGCGATATAATAATTTATGTAATTCCGCACTATTTGTACTCTGATTTTATCGTTGTATGGATGTGATATTCGACTGGAATTTGGGTAATATGATCTACAACGGTCTTATTACACTTCGACTCTGTGGATTTCCCTTCGTGGAAATCAGGGTTGCTTTAGTTGGTATCGAAACATACTTGACATAGGACGAAACCCTTAGAAATGGACGATAGAATAGGACGTGAACAACCCTTCTTTCGGTTATATACCGACCTTGCATTTACTTTTATGCAAGGCTTATCTATTATTGACCTGCTAACACCTATTCCTTAAAACATGCAGATGGCAACGAACGTCGACTGGCCGCCTCTAGGACCGCTATCTCTAGACCACACCAAGCTCACCTTCGACCTACGTGAGCTCGGGGGTTTTGCACAGACCCTCTGCCGAGTTCTCATCACGTTAGGTGTCCACGACGAGCTTGTCAAGGTCACCTGCACCGGGAAGTTAGCTCAGGAAGGAGGAATCGAAGGACCGATTGTCACCTCAGTCAAGTTCCCAGCTAGCACTACCTTACCTTCTGTCCTAGCTTTCACCGAGTTGACTATAGAGGACACAGTCGAGGAGGGACTACAAGCTATCTCACACAAGGCACTCCGCAAAGTGATGAGGGACCACTATGAGCATCTGAAGACGACAGAGTTCCGTCTACTTCCCCAGGTCCTCGACCTCAGCCTTACCCCTAGTGAGCAGAGCTTCGCAGCCGGCAGAGTTATCCTTGCCGAGGAGGATAGATGTCTTCGTGTCTCGACTATCCACCTACTAGAGCAGGACAGGTACGTGACCCAACTGGAGCAGAGGAGACGTCAGGACTAGGCCCTTCTGTGGGAGTACCAGGAGCGAGACTCGCAGGGAGCACAGGAGCGAGCTAGTCTACTTGAGACAGTTGCCAAGCTACAGGACGAGCTCAACCGTCATGAAGAAGTCCATAGAGCCAAGGTCGCTGACTTATAGGACAAAGCAGCCGACCTAGGCAACAAGAACTGCTACCTCGACATCAAGGTCTTGGAGTTGCAGAGAGAGTTAGACGACAAGAAGGCCGAGTTCAACCGTAGAGGGGACAGAGAGAGGTTCAAGGGGATTGATATGCTGAAAATCTAATCTCAGAACAAGACCATGTCCCAGGAGCTAGAGGAGTTTAGGAAGAAGGCCGTTCGCAACCAGGGTCACCTGATCGAGGCACTCAGACAGACCGAGTACCTATAGGACAAGTATGAGAGGACATGGTAGGCTTGGCAGAAGTTTGACAAGAAGCGCCTCAGGGAGATGAAGGGTATGTGGGATCAGCTACCCAAGAAGATTCATAGCAAGACGAAGCCTAGGATAGAGGAGTTCGAGTTAGCCCCGACTCACCTCAACCTAGATGTCTGCCCTACCCTACCTAGAGCCAAGCCTACTGAGGAGCTCGCCGAGGCCTTGAAGTACGTGTCCCGACTTCACAAGTCTGACGAGGAGATCGAGATCGAGAACAGTCGTATCCCAGCTGCGGTGTACAAGTTAGAGTAGATGACCCTGCGTGGTCATGAGTCATGTTAGTGGCTTCCATAGGTTGTACCCCATGATGTACCCCTTATGAGATGTAATATGAGACACTATGCGTAGTACGATTCTCACAAGTCTTCAAGTGTAGCTACTGGAGATGATGCTATGTAATAAAACCCATGTAATGAATCTTTTGGATCTTATTGCATCTTATGGATCCTATTGCTTCTTTGTAATGAGTGTTGGATAGTATAAATGTTTTTCTTTAAATCATCAAAATCATGTAATCATATCGAATTATAAGCACTTATGGCACAAACACTAAATTTCTATGACCCGTGTTGCAGATGCCGAATCGCCGATCTAATCGCCTAATGAACCGTGGACGTGCGCCCACCCCTGAACCAGTTGAACCAAATGGGGGACGTGGTGGCAACAACCGTGGCCATGGACGTGGAGGGATACCCTTCAACCTGGAGAATACCCCACCGCTTGAGGAGAACCTTCCTCCACCACCACCACCAAACCTGGCAGAAGTGATGGCACAACAGACCCAACTTCTTGCAGCTCTAGTTAATGGAACAAACTGTCGCCAGGGAGGTTAGTAGAATGACTTCCAAAGGAAGCTGGAAGGATTCCTGAAGCTAAGGCCACCTACCTATGATGGCACCAACCCTGACCTGCTTGTAGCCGATGACTGGCTCAAGGAGATGGAGAAGAAGCTTGACCTCACTACTTTCACTGACGATGAGTGTGTTGGAGCAGTCGCACACCAGCTCATAGGTGCAGCACACGCCTGGTGGGACAGTTTCAGTGATTCCCATGAGGATCCCGCTAACATCTCGTGGGATGAGTTCGTCGAAGCATTCACTGAGTATCACATTCCCAAGGGTATCATGGAGGCCAAAGCTGAGGAGTTCTGCAACATCAAGATGGGAAAGGATAGGGTGACTGAGTACACTACTCGTTTACCAATCTTCTTTGCTATGCACCTTCCTATGTTGTGAACTCTGAGAAGGAGAAGCTATACTATTACCGCAAGGGACTTAACCCGCACATCAAGCTGAAGTTTGACGGTATTGAGAGTAACACGTTGCGTGCTCTGGTGGATCGCTGCATCCAGATCGAGAAAGATCGTGCTGAAGCTGGAGAGGAGTACAGGGAGAGGAAGCGTAAGCCTGAGGAGTCCTTCCGTGGCCGTGATCGCAAGAGGTTTCACAGAGATGCACCATCCAGGGAACGCTCTCGCCACAATAGGGATGACAACCCTAGATCGAGTAGGGGTAGTGGAGGCTACACCGCCAAATACTCCTGCCCTGCTCAGGATCGATACACCCAGGACCGTTATGCTCAGGACCGCAACACTCAGGACCGTTTCAACCGTTCCCACTCTGTGAATGAATGCCTAGCACAGAACCGCTATGCACCAAGCACTGGAAACTAGAAGTCACCTGCACCAACCCCTATAGGCGGTACGCCTTTCACCTGCTTCGCTTGTGGCCAACCGGGTCACAAAGCCGCTGAGTGCCCTCAGAACTCAGCTGCTCAGAAGTCTCAGTTCAAGGGATCTGCTACCTGTGGACGTCTCAACCATCTGGACGCCGAGGAAGCACAGGCTGCCCCTAACATTGTGTATGGTATGTTTTTAGTTAATGGCAAAACTACATCAGTTCTGTTTGACTCTAGAGCAACTTGTTCTTACATATCATCCAAGTTTGCACGAGAGCATGACCTGCCTGTAACCCCACGTGAAAAGCCTATCATCACCAGTTCCCCTTTAGGAAACCTAAAGTGCACCCACATCTGTAAGAGAGTGAGTCTTACCATTGAGGGTCTTATCTTTAAAGCTGACCTAACCCTGTTACCTTCCACGAACCTAGATGTCATCTTAGGCATGGATTGGCTAACCATTCACCGAGGTATTATATCATGTTCACCTAGATACGTCCAAGTGACCCACCCATCAGGCCAAGTTATTAGATGTGAACCCCAGTCCGGAAAGTCCACCTCTATCCTATGTGCCCTTAAAGCCAGTTTAGAATCACAAAAAGAGGAGAAGATAGTTCATGATGTGCCTATGGTCAGAGACTATCCCGATGTATTCCCTGAAGAATTACCGGGTATACCACCAAACCGTGATGTAGAGTTCATTATTGATCTTTTGCCGGAAACAGGACCTATTGCCAAGAGACCCTATGCATGTCAGTTGATGAACTAGCCGAGGTCAAGAAACAGCTTGATGAGCTCATCTCGAAGGGATATATTAGACCCAATGCTTCACCCTGGGGATCCCCTGTTCTATTTGTTAAGAAGAAGGATGGCTCAATGAGAATGTGCATTGATTACCGGAACTTGAACGCAGTCACCATCAAGAACAAGTACCCCCTGCCAAGGATCGATGATTTACTTGATCAGCTTCGAGGTGCCAAGTATTTCTCCAAGATTGATCTCAGATCTAGCTATCATCAGATGAAGATTCGAGAGAGTGACATCCCGAAGACAGCTTTTATGACTAGGTATGGGCAGTTTGAGTTCACTGTGGTGTCCTTTGGACTCACGAATGCTCCCGCATACTTCATGAACATGATGAATAAGGTTTTCATGGATGAACTGGATAAGTTCATGGTAGTATTCATTGATGACATCCTTGTCTATTCATCCACCGCTGAAGAACACAAACATCATCTGAGAACGGTGCTTGAGAAAGTAGCCCAACATCAGCTCTACGCAAAGTTTAGCAAATGCGAGTTTTGGCTATAGAAAGTTGCCTTCCTAGGCCATGTACTATCAGCCGAAGGTGTCGTAGTTGACCCGGCCAAGATTGAAGCTATGAAAGAGTGGGATCAACCCCGTAATGTGATAGAAGTCAGAAGCTTCTTGGGATTGGCTGTATATTATCGCCGATTCATTGAGAACTTCTCCAAGATAGCCCGTCCAATGACCAACCTTCTGAAGAAGACTAAGGAGTTTGAATGGACGCCCGAGTGCAAACAAAGCTTCCAGGAATTGAAACAGAAGCTTACCACAACTCCTGTGCTAGCATTGCCTGATATCAGCAAAGAATTCGTGGTCTATTGTGATGCATCCCGTCAAGGACTTGGTTGTGTACTGATGCAAGATGGAAGAGTGATAGCATATGCATCTCGGCAGTTGAAAGAACATGAGAACCGTTACCCAACGCATGATCTCGAGTTAGCAGCTGTTGTGCATGCCTTGAAGATCTGAAGACACAACTTGATAGGCAACAAGTGTGATATCTATATGGATCACAAGAGCTTGAGGTACTTTTTCACTCAGGAAGATCTAAATTTGAGGCAACGCCGATGGCTAGAGTTGATCAAAGATTATGACCTGGAAATTCACTATCATCCGGAAAAAGCTAATGTAGTCGTAGATGCTCTCAGTCGTAAGAGTTACTGTCACACCTTGATCACTGAATCCGTACCACCTGAGCTCAAGGATGAGATTGATGATTTCCAACTAGAGATACTATCGCATGGCTTGTTGAATGAGCTCCGCATATAGTATGATCTCACAGATCGCCTCCGTCAAGCTTAGAAAAGTTGTGAAAAGATCGAATATCTCCGTGGCCTGATGAAACTAGGCTACAAGACCAACCACTAAGAAGATGAACAAGGAACCATCTGGTTCAAGGACAAAATTTGTGTCCCTTCCGATCCAGCACTACGAGAGGAAATTCTGTCTGAAGCACATAATTCTAAGTATTATATTCACCCTAGAAATTCAAAGATGTATCAAGACTTGAAGAAACACTTTTGGTGGAAAGGCATGAAGACAGACATTGCAGGACATGTGGCATGATGTGACACCTATAATAGAGTCAAGGCTGAACATCAAAGGCCTGCAGGATTGCTAAAGCCTCTTGACGTTCCCGAGTGGAAGTGGGAGAGCATATCCATGGATTTCATAGTTGGATTGCCCCGGTCACAGAAAGGCAATGATTCCATCTGGGTGATTGTTGATCGTTTGACCAAGATTGCTCACTTTGTACCAGTTAAGACCAAGACCAATGCCGAAAAATTGACAGATCTATATGTTGAGCATATTCTCAGACTGCATGGAGCTCCCTCTAGGATCGTATCTGATCATGGTCCTCAGTTTGTGTCCCGATTCTAGGAAGCTCTGCACAAGTCCATTGGAACCAAACTTGATTTCAGTACCGCTTATCACCCACAGACAGATGGACAGATAGAACGAGTGAATCAGATCTTAGAAGACATGCTTCACGCTAGTGTACTGAATTATGGCTCTGATGGGGAGAAATGCCTACCCTATGCAGAGTTCTCTTACAACAACAGCTACCAAGCCAGTATCAAAATGTCGCCATTTGAAGCTTTGTATGGCAGACCTTGTAAGACACCTCTAATGTGGTCCCAATCGGGAGAAAGATCGTTCTTTGACTCCGCTAAGATTCAAGATGCCGAAGAAGGAGTTGCTCAAGTAAAGGAGAATTTGAGAATTGCTCAAAGTCGATACAAGAGCTATGCTGACAAAAGGAGAAGAGAACTTGAGTTCAATGTGGGAGATTTCATCTATCTCAAGGTATCCACGCTACGTGAAACTATCAGATTCCATGTGAAAGGAAAGCTTGCCCCTAGATTTGTTGGCCCATACAAGATTTGCAAGAGGATAGGAAAGCTCGTCTACAAACTTGAGCTACCTGAGGAATTGGCGGGTGTACATCCCGTATTCCATGTCTCACAGCTACGCAAGTGTTTGAGAGAACCTGATGAAGTAGTTCCAACTGATACACTTGACATTCAGGACACTCTCGAGTATAAAGAATATCCTATCAGAATTCTGGGCAGAGATACCAAAGAGACCCGAAGCAAAACTATTCCTATGTGCAAGATCCAATGGAGCAATCACACAGAGAGGGAAGCAACATGGGAGAAAGAGTCTGACCTCCGGCTACACTATCCTTATCTTTTTGAAGAGTACGTTATGCTTTAATCTCGGGGACGAGATTCTGTTAAGGGGGTATGACTGTAACAACCCAAAAATCCATACACCAAAAATACCAACTACAAAATTTTTCTCAAAAACTTCCATGTGTTGATGAGTGTCATGTATAGAAACCCAACCTAAGAGATGCATTAGGTCTAACCCCAACCCAAGTCAACACATAACTCCTTTAAAGAAATACACCATAAAGTAATTAATACTCAAACCAAAGAATAAAGGTTTAAAGAGAAAACTAATTCTATTTTTTTATAACAAAACTACACCTATTTTTGTTATACAAAATAGCTAAATAAATTCCTAATATTTATATAAGAATGTTGTGGGCCTCATATCCAAAACTCCAATGAATATGGTGCACCAAGTTGGAATTCAAATTTCAAACCAAATTTGAATTCAAACAAAGGAGAAGAAAAATAAAACAGAAAAAGGTAAAGAAGGAAAGAAGGCCCATAGCAGGCTCGGCCTGCTCGGCCCGCCAGCGCACAGCAGCCGGCCAGCCCAGCTAGCGCGCGCAGCAGCTGGCCAGCCCAACTCGCGTGGCTAGCCCAGCTTGCGGCCCAGCACATCGCCCACGCCCGCGCGCCTCCCCGCTCCCCTTGCTGCCACTGCCGCTGGACCCCACCCGTCAGCCTTCCTGTTCATCTTCTCCGCCCACGCCTCAACTGCCCGCGCGACCGGAGGCCGACAGCACTGGCAGGAACGGGCCAGGGGGTCATGCCCGGGGCAGGCCCTGTCCCCTTGGCGCCGTGCCCACGCAACCATGCGCGGGCCATTGGATGCAATGCACGCGCCTCTGATCGCCCCTCGATCTCCATCCGCCGTTCACCGAGCTCCATGGCCGAGCTTCGGCTATAAAAGCCTCGGCCCCGGGTGCCCTAGAGCTCTCCCATCGCCCCGCTGCCACTTTGTGGCCATCCACTGCGCACCCGAGCCAAGAGAGAAGAGAGAAGAGGAGGGAGAAGGAGGCGCCATCGGAGCACCACCGAAGCCGCTGGAGCAGGAGACGACGCCACGATCGGCAACAGCGGCGCTGCACTGCTTCCGGAGCTACACGGCTATGACCCGCCGCTGCATCGCCTAGCCTCGCCGAGCACTGCACGGTGAGCACCTTGCTGAGACCTCTCCCCAGCCAACTGGCATGAGCTCACTGCCATTTGAGACCCTGCCGATGCCTCTGTGCACTCGGCCAGCCACCACCGGAGGCCGCCAGGGCAGCACTAGAGCACCGCTGTGCCCGCAATAGCTTCGTGAAGCTCACACGCACCACCGAGTCGCCTCTCCGAGGCCATAGCCACCTCACCAACGCCACCATCATGCCCGTAAGACCGCCGCCATGGCCGGTTGTAACAGAACCGACCAAATCATAAGAACGTAAGTACAAAAACAATCACCGAAGCGATCAAATTCCTATACTTAAGCTCCCATAATCCCGGTAGTCCAGAAATCACGAAGGATTTCAACCAACTCTCGACATACAAACCAAGATCGTAGTGATTCAACACAACACATCATCCGTTACAACATTTCATAAGTAGCATTCGGATTACATCCATCAGAGTTTAAATAGAATATTACAAACCAAGTTTGAGTGTGCAGAAGCAACATAGTTTAGTACAAAACATCATGGTTTTCAAATACATTGCCAAGTCTGAGTCATGTCCCACAAAAGCATTATCAGGTACGAGAGCTAGTAGAGACCGCGCCCAATGGTCTAGTCTTCATCCCTAGCTGGGAGAAGGCAGTACTTGCAGCAACCAAAGTAGAACTGGTCATCTGCAACAGGTGGGAGATAAACCCTGAGTACGAGAAGGTACCAAGCTAGACTTACCCGTCAAAACCAGAAATAAAAGACACCAAGGGTCATGCAAGGCTTTTGAGGTGGGCTAGCTTGATACAGTTGCATAAAAGAGCTTATGATTATAGTAACCAATATAAACTTAGCATCAAGCTTAACATCATTTACCTATCCACTAGATTAGCACCTGTACTAGAGCACTCACTTATTAGGAGCAAACAATATTAACCATAGCAGGTATAATAAGGCTGTCATCATCATATCATCATTTCCGAACCATTATGTTATTAAGTGTATCTACTTTGGAGATAAGCCCGTCAAGTTCTCACTAACCGGGAGAGACAGCGACTCGAATCGAATTACAACTCAGCTGAGGGGGTATTCCTAACTCTCACCCTAGCATACTTAGCAAGGGTAGCCGTGGGTCATCTTTGGAACAACTCAGGAACCAAATTCGCGGGTTCGATCAGCGCCAGCACTCTCAGGGATTACCCTTCTACCAGGACGATCAGGACTTTTAAATCACTTGCCCTTGGACTCACGCCTACGGCTCCCTTCCGAGGCGCACTTTATACTTATCGACTCCCGGCCTGAGGTGAGCTACTCGGCTTCGCGGTCGGTCATCGGACACGGCCAACTAAGAGAGAGGCATGCGTTAAACATGAACAAGAAAGGCTCTAAGAATCAGTCCTTAAGCGACACAGACGGAGTCACTGCAAACCGGCAAGCCTCCGTCCGGTCTTCATTTCAAATTAAGACTGGTTCTTTTCCACGATAGCAAATATAGCCAACCGTGCCACATGTATATTCCTATATCTCGCAGGTGATAGGAAATCACCCGACTTCTATCGCATTTAAGCAGGGCTAAGCACTACACGAACCTGAGCTACATAGGATTCAGGGTAATAATATCTGGACAAGGATTGGGTAACCAATGCAGCAATTGTTTGCATCCAACACCTAAACTTAATGCAACAATATATATATGTAACAATAATACTGTAACTGCATTTCGGAAATTAGGAGGCTTAATATGCTCCGGGGCTTGCCTTTCACAAAGTTGCAAGGACGGTGGTCCGGGCACTCAACGGCGACCTCGTCTGGCACTTCTCCTGAAGGCTGCACCTCCTGAACCTCCGGTGTCGGCTACTGCTGCTCGCTTGGTTCCTCGAATTCCAGCAGTGTTACTCCCTCCGGTACACCTATTGCATGCCGATGCACGAGATAAATATCATGGATGCATAAGGAATGACATGATGCTCATGATGAATGAATCACAGTAAGTGTTTTACGAAAGCATCACTGGACACTCGTTTACCGAGTAAAACAGCTCTATTCAAATCACTTTAAGCATGTATCTAACTTAACTTAAAGAACAAGATCAACTTACCTAACTTGCATAACCTAAGATAAAGATGCTCATCTTCAGTTAAAGGCCTAACACCTAGGAATATTACCACAAACTTAGAAATAGTAAAGGCATACATAATTTATCATTTAAAGTTTCATATGCACACAAGTAGTCCCTTAATTTAAGCACAATCAAAGTTCTACAATTCCAATTGGCTTGCATAAGGACATTCTGGAAAGCTTATGAAATTCTCTACAAATCAATTGTAAACAGCAAAGCATGATTCTTATGTGAACCAAATCAATTTCTAGTAAACCTAGAATCTGTCCAGAATGACAAGGTTACTAGCTTAATTATTTAATGATGATGCAAAAGCATAATTTGACCAAGCCAAGTTAACCAACTTGTTGCACATACCAGAGAAACACTAGAAAGTATAGTGCCAACTTCTAAATAAATTATTTAATATCCTTTTTAAATTTATTTAGTTAATTAAGTGATTAAAGCAATATATAGTAAAACTGCTCATAAAAAAATCTACAAAAATTACAGTAGTTATCTCATGCTTCACATAGACTACCATAAAAATTTCAAAGCCATTGAGCAAGCAGAACTTGCTATATCCAAAATAACAAGTGGCATGCCTATTTTTAGCATAATTAGGAAACCCTAATGAAAAGTGTCAAGCAATAGATTTCACATTTTTCCTAGCATCATTCTAGCATAAGAACCTTACTCACCAAATTTTACCTATACTGGATCTATAGAAAAATTATGAAAATTCACACAAGATCCACCTATTGATAAAAAGGAATTCTATAACTCAAGAACTACACATGCAACAGCTCTGAAATTTTAACCAGAGATTCTACTAAGCAATAATATATTACCCACAAAATTTCATCATTTTTGGACCCCAGAAACTCAAGATAAAATTCAAACAAGTTTGCATGTATCCAAAAACACATTTCAAAGTCCTATTTAATTCATCCAGAATTTCTAAAACATGTGCTCATATAATATTTTTATTAAATACTAGACAATACTAGGAACTCAACAAAATTAGAACCATAACATTTGGATCTATATACTAGGAAATACATATTTTTGAATATCAACACAAATCTGTGAAATAATAAAGCAAAACAAAATAAGGAAACAAATCACAGCCACTGTTGGGCCGGCCCGAAGGAACGGCGGCCCATGACGCGTGCGCAAGCGGCCTAGTCACTCGGCGCGGCCCAGGCTGGCTGCCTCCTCAGCAGCGGCGACTGACAAAGGGACCCGCGTGTTAGTGAGAGAAACAGGGGAGCGGAGGAAGACGACGGCGCAACTCGCTGCCGGGGGCTCCTCCGGTGAAGGCAACGGTGCCAACGTGTTTGCCTCACCCAAGCGGACATAGGGGAACCATCTATTGCAGCTAATGACGCAGCTAGAGGGGGTGGCGATGGCCACGGTGGCGCTCGGCCATGGCATGGCCGGCTCCGACGATGCTACGGTGTCACGGCCCCTAACGGTGACCCTACGAGCTTCCTCAGTGCTCCTTAGACCTAGCGCGAGGCAGAGGAGGGGATGGGAGGGTCACGATGGCGGTTGTCCACGTGGAGCAACAATGCCGGCGAGGTCAGCCATGGCGGCGGTGGAAGAACAGCGATGATTCACCCTTACCGAGGCTCGATTGGACCGACGGTGAGGTGGAGAAGGTAGAGAAGACTACGGTGAGGCTACAGGCAGACTAGGCAATGTGTTTTCATGGTGGCGAGTGCACACGACGATGGCGACGCGCGGTCGGCAATGGCAGACTGCTTGAGCTCGCTTGCAGCGCGTGGTGGAGGCGAAGAAATGAGAACTGGAGCGGGCGAGTGCGTCGGGCAGGCGCGCGGGGTGCTCAAGACGCGGCTGGCCGTGCCAGGGCGTCCATGGCATGTGGCCTGCGCGCTTAGGTGAGTGGCAACGGGTGGCGCCATGCGGCATCGTCTTTCTAAACCGGTCGGCCACGTTCACTGAACGTTTTCTAAAAACGCGATTCAGAGATCATCGACGGTGATTGACAGAGCGAGTTTGACGGTGATTTGCTCCTAAACCGTGATGATTTAGATCATGCCATAGTTAACAAAATTGATCATCTATATGTGAACTACAACTCTTATCATAGGAGCTCAAGCTGGTTTGGCTTTGTTAGGGAGATACAAGTCTCCAAACATTGGTACGCGAAACTGTACTTCACTTTAGGACTTAGAAAATTTGCTAAGTATGAAATCAGCATGGACATGTGACTTGTGGGCCATGTTTGAGCATGTTCCACACATTTTCATGAGTTGGTCATAAAACAACTTTTGTTCTTTGATAAATTGGCTACAATTTTGGTAAAGAGTTCACAGCCATGCAAGATCTCTAAGTTGGTCTTTTGAATCAGTCAAACAGTGACACTCCAAGGGTCAATTCAAGTCAAACCTCCACTTGAGGGCATTTTGGTCATTTTGATCTACATGAACAATGTCCCAACAAGTAACCTAAGTATAGTTAAGGTGTAATAGACCATGATCAACCACTTTACCAAATTATTATACCACTTCTAAAGATCACATGTGATAAAGAAATTAAAACAAGCAATTCATTCATATGTTTCAATTCCATGTTTCACATGTTTCATGACCTTGTGGTTATTTTATACGTGTCACATTTCTACCATGTTGCCATGTTTCATGGTATAAGAAACTCAGGTTGCATTCACATGTTACACCATTACTATTCACAACACTCAAGTATGAAACACACACAATTGGAAAATGTTGCATATGCATGTTTCAGTAACAAAGGCATGATGAGATAGATGATGCACATGTTTATGAAATGAAATGCAATTAGTGAAAGCCAAACACCTAGGGTGTTACAGCCGGCACACTACGGGACCCCGCACGCCACGTTAACCATACCAACGAGGACGCCGAGGCTTAGCGGAGCTTTCACCCACATCAATCGCGCACCAGCGAAGCTAGCGAGGCTCACCGGGCGCTCGCCGCCGGCGTGTAAGCTGCCGTGGGAAAGCAGAGGAAAGGGGTGAGATGGGCAGCGCAGCCCTGTGCTCGGTCCACCGTGAACCAGACGAAGGAGACAGTAGCGTGGACACGGTCCACCATAGACTGTGTCTGCGGTCCATGGACCGTGAACGCCAGTCTACCATGAACCACACAGTGCGGGCCACACGGTAGACGAAGCCCAATGGAGGCCCATGGCAACGACGTGGCAGCGCCACATCATGCCACATGTCCGAGTCGGGCCAGCCTAGACCGGCCCAACCCGAGCCCGCCAGAGCCCGTTTGAGACCCAGTCCGTGTTGACCGTTGATCGGTCAACGTTGACTTTGACCGGACCCATATGTTAGTGTCACAAGGACTCGGGACCCACATGTCGGTAAGTGACGTCATGTCGACGTCACGCGGGTCCCACCTGTCAGTAACAACACAGCCAAGGTGACATCATGCTGACGTCACGATGACGTCAGCTGTCGACGTCAGCAGCACTGGCCCCACATGTCAGTGACCCTGATCCGTTGACTGTTGACTTGACGTTGACCTTGACCGGACCCACATGTCAGTGACCCAAGAGCCCCTGGTCCCACCTGTCGGAACTGATGATGTTGGTGACATCATGCTGACGTCAGCAGGACCCCACTTGTCAGCTCAGAGCCGAGCCAATGATGTCATGTTGGCATCATGCTGACGTCAGCAAGCCACGTGGACCAGTCACAGCGTGACACGTGTCAGCCCAGGATTAATTCGGCCTTTTCTATTTTCATAAATGATTTAAGCTTCGGAAATTCATAACTAATTCATACGACCTCAGAAAAATACAAAACCAGGACCAAAATTCATCTAAAATCAAGCTCTACGCAATGAACCCATGTTTGAGTGCATTTGGCTCTTTTGAATTTCTATTGCTTCTTTGTGCTATTCTATAGACGTCGCTAACGCGACTATATTGCGATCGTTGCAGACTCGGAGGAGAACCAGACGGACGAGGATCGTGAGTACCATGAGGAGAACGGAGACGACTACACTGAAGGTGCCACATCCCACCCAATCTCGTAGCACCTATTACGCATGGCTAATTTAGAGCTGCTATTGCTTTACTTCATTGTTATAATCACTATGATAGGACTTGCATGGTAGTATGCTTTCTTGATGACCTTTACCTTGACGCAACCTTACCCTTGCTCACCCTGCTATTAGGCTAGACACACGCTTGCTGCTATATTGCATTGCTTATTACTTCTACTACGCTTGTACTACACTGTTGCGTGGTGGAAACTGGAGTTATCTAGACTACGAGGAGAGTGCTGCGTGTGTGACTTGGGTGCGTGGAGGGTGAGGGTTGTGTCAACCAAGTTGGAGTATATGACAAGCCTGGGGCAAGTCTTGCCATGGGGTGCTACCTGGGCACCCCTGAAATGGATACCTGTGGTGGGTAAATGGTATACAAGGTGGTCCTGGGTGTGAACCTGTGATGGGAGGGGCCCAGGGTGGAGGTGCTGTGGTGGCACAATAAATGGAAACCCTGATGAAGACATTCTGGCTTGGTCAACCCTAAGGACTTACTAGTACTCAGATTCACCGGGAAGCCTTACGTACCACTCGCCCTATATGGTGCGGGACGTTCGGACTACTTGGTAGGATATTGCCACTACTGCTAGGTTGATAGCGAATAGTGTAAGGAGGTACGGGGCGCGGAGGATTTCCCCCACACCCTTTCGAGACTTCATGGAGACCTTGTGGACCCGGCTCATGACTCACAGTTTCAGCCATCCCAGACTAGTCTTGGGGTGTACCAGGGCTGAATGGTAGAGTGGCATTATCCTAGGCTAGCAAGCGGCCGGAATCAGCCCAGTTGACGACGGTCAGCGAGGAAGGCGGATCTTGTGGTTATGTAAAACCTCTGCAGAGTGTATGGTTGATCGATCGATACATGTGCCGACTTGTCGACTATGGACCTTTCGTGGGTTTCGCTTAAACTAGATAGTGAGATGAGTCCTTCTCTTCTCCCCCCGTGAGAGAGTGTCGGTCGTAGCCAGGGGCTACGGGCCTTGAGACAGTGCCGAGAGGGAGTTGGCCTGTCGACTGAGAGATGGTATGGTGATGGTGTGGATGGTGGTATATCGATCCCAGGATCGAAACCTGGCTCTGGAAAGGGAATGGGGTGGAATGTGTATGGGAATGGTGTTAAAACTTGACCAACTATTATTATATACTCGATATGCTGTTGCATAGGAAACCCCAGCCTTATAGGTTCCTTTTGATTATATCCAACCTGCATCCAATTTCCACAAAGCGGTGCTTATAGGGTGGGAGTGGCCAGTACAAATCGTACTGATAAATTTTGGCACACAGGTTCTGCTGAGGAGTATAGCTCCGAGAAGTTTGACGGTTGAGGGGTTCGTGCCTACGCTCGAGTTTGGCGATCTTATCTTCAAGCTATTCTGAATGAATGCTACTTTTGATTCCGCCAATGCGGCGATGTAATAATTTATGTAATTCCGCACTATTTGTACTCTGATTTTATCGTTGTATGGATGTGATATTCGACTGGAATTTGGGTAATATGATCTACAACGGTCTTATTACACTTCGACTCTGTGGATTTCCCTTCGTGGAAATCAGGGTTGCTTCACAAGAGGTCTAAAGTGCTGTCTAAAGTTTAGCCAACCTCACAAAAACTTTAGACCACACAAGTGAGCTAAAGTGGTCTAAAGTTTTAGTCCTTAACTTTAGCCAACTAAACTTTGGACCATAGGATCAAACAGGACCTTGGTTATAGAAAAGTTACTTTGGATTTTAATACGAAGTGCACACTAAGTTACTGATTAATATTATTCTTCATTTATTCGAAGTTTCAGTCTATTTCAACTCCATTTATAATAATGTGCTTAGCAAGTTACTGTTTTAATTTTACATTAATATATAATACAACAAGATCATGCTTTACAACATGTGTGTATATTAGATAAGTAGTTCATACATATAGAATGACTACTTTGTGAAGAAACATATAGAATTACATTTAAAAAACTATTTGAAATACATGAAGAAAGTTAATGGCTGAACCTAAATTATAATGGAGAGAATACTAGAACTTTTGGGTTTATACTGAGCCTCGACTATAAAGAATATTTCTCTTGAAGTTCAGAGGTTTACATTCTCAACTCAAATATTCTTTCCAAACTACTGGATGGATACCAGAGGATACCCAAAAAAAAAAATTGTAAGCCACTCTGTTGCCCTTGTTTTGGCTCCCAGATTTAATTAAAAAAATTTAAAAAAAACTCAACAACGGGGAGAAGACATCCCCTTGGATTGGCTTTAAAGAGAGCAGAGTACTGAACCCTTTAGGGAAGTAATCACCTGAGCCTGACCTGTGAGCACCTGGGTTCAAGCAGGTGGATAGGATCTCAGCTAGAGGCTCTACCAACCAAGTTATTGCTCGGTTCTCACCTAACTTTAATACAGAGAAGAGCATTGCCTGATGTGGAATTAGCAGGTTGCTAGGTGAATATTAGCTTCTTCATGCTAACCATCTGCAAAGTTCCGAAAAAATATCTTGAGATTTTAATCCCTTTTGAAGTAGAAGCATGTTCCATATTGATAACATTTTCTTTCCCTGGAAGGTCCTGATTTACTGAATGTCAGATTAAGTATACACATATACAAAATATTTTTGGGGCTATAATTTGACAAAAATAGGGCAAGCCCTCCACATCATTGGCTTACATAAACCAATAGGAATTTGAATGTATCTAAAATAATCTGTGACTTTTCTATTGGTTATTTAAAAAATTATATAACTTGTTCAGGTTAGTGGAATGCCTACATTTGCGCTTCCTGTTCACGATGGTGGGGTAGGTTTTGACTATCGGATGCATATGGCTGTGGCTGACAAATGGATTGAACTTCTCAAGTAAGTATTTCATATGTCTGTGGATGATCATTATTTTCTTGTATTGGCCTGCATTTCGAAATAATTCTCTTTTTTTGGCATAAAACATTCAAGCATATACACTAATGTTTAATTGCATGGGCCATGTGCATATGCATTTTTTGTTGTATTTGTCATCACTTTTGTGGTTTAATCTACATAATCATAAAAATAATAGATTTTCACATGAGATAATTTTTATGCACATTTGCATGTGGCTGCATACATGATTAACACCACCAAATATACCTTGAGATTGATGTATATTTTTCAAATTTGAAACCAGCGAACCCATCTGATACTTATTGTAATATTGCTGCACAAATCTTGAAGTTTTTTATGCACAGTACCAACATATATCGGCGGTGCATATATATTTTGTACAACTAACATTACACTATTCACTACTTTCATATGTTTTGTGTTTAATTTTCTATACAAAAAGTCTCCCCTTGAATCTGGTGCTCAAATAATTTGTATAAGCTTTTGTTTCGAAACGAGGAAGCTCTATCTGTTATATACCTTGCGCGTTCACTTTGAGTTATGTGGTGAGTTTCAACTCTCTCTTTAACCGCACAGGCAAAGTGATGAAGCTTGGAAGATGGGTGATATTGTGCACACACTAACAAATAGAAGGTGGTTGGAGAAGTGTGTAACTTATGCTGAAAGTCATGATCATTAGTTGGCGACAAGACTATTGCATTTTGGTTGATGGACAAGGTTACCACTCATTAATTTTCTTGGTGTACTTTACATATTTTTTCTACAATAATTAATTATATTTATTTTCTTCAAGTTCATGATGTATTCATGGTTCCCACAAAACAAATGTTATTTAGAAGCAAAGAGTTAGAACTTTTGTTAGTTTTCTTTAATTTGGACTTGTGTGCCCTGATTTTCTGTCATGACTCATGAGCATTATAGTTGCAATTTCATTTCTTTGACAGTTCTGAGTGAACTATGATTTATTGTTTTAATACTTCATTGAGTTTGTAGAACATATCGGCTCTTCCTCATCCTATACTTTCAGAAAATTATATTTGGTCTTTTCCTTCCACTATTCTCTGAAAAATACATGTAGAAACACAGAACAATACTAGAGGGTGACATGAGAACCTCACTGGTTCTATTTATGCAGGATATGTATGATTTCATGGCCCTTGATAGACCTGCAACTCCTACCATTGATCGTGGGATAGCATTACATAAGATGATTAGACTTATCACAATGGGTTTAGGAGGAGAGGGCTATCTTAATTTCATGGGAAATGAGTTTGGACATCCTGGTGAGATTTAACTATTTTGTTTCATTTAACATTCTTTGAGTCTTGTAGAACAGTACCTCATCTAACAATTATCTTGCAATTTATCTTTTGTTAGTTATATTGGTGTTGAGGACTTGAGGTCATTGTTCTACTTTCTCTTTTGCAGATTGGATAGATTTTCCAAGAGGTCCGCAAAGACTTCCAAGTGGTAAGTTCATTCCAGGGAATAATAACAGTTATGACAAATGCCGTCGAAGATTTGACCTGGTAAACTTTCTTTGAGCTATTGTGCTTGTGCATCAGTAAAGTCCAGTTTGTATTTACTTTTACCACTTATCGAGTGCTTTAATCAGCAAGGTGCCATTATAATAGTTCCTTCTTTATTCATATTAGTGTGTTTTCAAAAGTAAAAATATTACTTTCTTTGCAAAATTTTGCTTTAATTTCTGTTGTTATGTTTGGTCAATAATTGATCATTATCGGAATTGTGTTATTTTTACATTGTCAGGGTGATGCAGACTATCTTAGGTATCGTGGTATGCAAGAGTTTGATCAGGCAATGCAACATCTTGAGCAAAAATATGGAGTATGTTCTGTATTTATTTTTTGATTTGGTTCTGCAAGTTTGAGTTATTGTTTCTACTAACATCATACTTGGTGGGCATTCTACTTGTAATGTCATTTTAAAAAACCATTTCTCTATTTTACTGAGCTTTTAAGCTAGGAAAATTTTATTATGAATTCGTTGATGTTGCATCAGCAATTCTATTTCATGGTGCTTGATTTTAGCTGTCCTTTTGTTGCAATAATTTATGCTCTAGCTGAGTTGGTTAGGTGGCTTAAGTTCGACTCCCTGTGGGAGCAAATTTTAGGCTGGGGTTAAAAAAATTCCCTCATGTGTCCCACGCCAATGCACAGGTCTAAGGACCGACCTAGGTTCTCACATGGGCAATGGTGCCGCTGTGTATGGCTGTGGCAGGGGTTTAGGGATTTTCTCGACCTGTGTGAGATGGTTGCCTTCTATCTTAAATAGAATGCCTGGGGTTTGTCTTACACCTTGTTATGGCGTGTCTTGCTGCGTAGGGAGTACGGAGGCGAGATGAGAGGGCGAGGGTCAGGAGCACGACGGCGTCGGACGGGCGCCGTGTTCTCGCGAGGAAGAGGACTCCAAAATGATGACCCACAGACTTAGGCTGGGCGCCCACGGGAGACGTAAGTCTCAATCCCAGGCTAACCTCTTCCTCCATCCAATGTTTGGCCATATAGGCACTTACAAGCATGCGCTAACGAACGCTAACAACTCCACAAATTACTCCTGTGATCTAACAAACTGACTGACTCAAATAAACTAAACGCTAACAAACTCCACAATTTATTCCTGTGATCTAACAAACTAACTGACCCGAATAAACTACTTGTGAGTCAGCCTTCAGCCGACTCAGCCCCCTGGTGCAGCCGCCTCAGCCACTGCTGTGGCGTCTCTTGCGTTCATAGGTCCGGCCGACCATAACATCTCTCCCCTCCTTTTGAAACAGCTCGTCCTCGAGCTGGAATGAAGGGTGGGCCGCCCGAAACTCATCCACCAGCTCCCATGTGGCGTCGGACACCGGCAAGTCCACCCACTGGACTAGCACGTGCCATGCACCGTGGCGAAGGCTGGCGCGCAGCACACGTTCGGGGCACAGAAGAGGACGTCCATGGCGAAGCGGTGGCAGTGCTGGTATTGTTGATGGGGGCGGGCCACGGAGCGGCTTAAGCACACCGACATGAAACACATCATGAATTCGAGCGCCTTCCGGCAGCTGTAGACGGTACACCACCGTTCCGATGCGCTCAAGCACCTTGAAAGGCCCGCATACTTGGGGCCAAGCTTGCCACGGCGACCCGGAACGAGGGACTAGTTAGGCCGGTGGAGAAGACGAAGCCACACCCAGTCCCCAACCGAGAACTCCAGCGCGCGGTGTTTGTTGTCGTAGTGGCGGCGCGTGTACTCCTGTGCCTGAAGAAGCCGAGCACGCACCTCGGCTAAGAACTCGTCCTGGTTGGCGAGCATGGCGTCTACGACGTCGGTCTGCGCCTGTCCAGGCGCATAGGGCAGGAGCTCCGGTGGTGGACGACCATAGACCACCATGAACGGCGACATCTGGAGTGCGGTGTGGTAGGCGGTGTTGTAGCAAAACTCCACCCACGGTAGCTAGTCAAGTCAGTCGCGCGGTCGGTCTCTAGTGAGGCAGCGGAGGTACATGGCGATGGTCTTGTTCACCGCCTCCGACTGGCCGTCCGTCTGCGGATGGAAAGCCATGCTCATGCGGAGCTGTACCCCGGCCTGTCGGAACAGATCGCGCCAGACGTTGCCGGTGAAGACGGGATCACGGTCGCTGACGATGGAGTCGGGGAAGCCGTGAAGGCGCACTATGTCGTGGAAGAATGCGCGCGCGACGGAGGACGCCGTGTACGGGTGGCCCAACGGAATGAAGTGGGCGTACTTCGAGAACCTGTCGACGACGGTGAGGATGACGCTCTTGCCATGGACCCTCGGAAGCGCCTCGACGAAGTCCATGGCAATGTCCGCCCAGACCCGGGACGGAACCGGCAGTGGCTGCAGCAGTCCCGCAGGGTGCAGCGCCTCCGTCTTGTTACACTGGCATGTCGTGCAAGCGAGAACGAAGTCTCGGACCACACGGCGGTCGTGCTCGACGAAGAACTCGGTGCGGAGTCGCTGTAGCGTCTTCTGGATGCCCTCATGTGCCGCTGTATGAGCCAGCTGGAGGACGTCGTCGAGGACGGCCGAGGAGCTAGGCACGAACATGCGTCCTTTGAAGAGGATGAGGCCGTCCTGCACCCGCCACTCGGCGCCGTGCGCTCCAGCCGCTACGTCATCCCGGTGGGAACGTAGCTCATCCGATGAGCTGAGCTCCCAGCGTAGGTCCTCGAACAGCTGGAACGTGGGCACCGATATGGCTGCCAACGCCAGAGCCTCGGCCGGAAGCGTGGACAGGAGAGGGTCATCACCATCCCGGCGTGAAAGAGCGTCAGCAACGGTGTTGAGACTGCCAGACCTGTACTCCACCCTGAAATCATACCCAAAGAGTTTGCTAATCCAATGGTGTTGGGGTATTGTAGACAAACGCTAATCGAGCATGAACTTCAGCGCGTAGTGGTCGGTGCGGACGACGAAAGCACGACCCCAAAGGTATGGCCTCCAGTGCCAGACAGCCTGCACTAGGCCGATGAGCTCCCGCTCGTACGCCGTGACCGGTCTGCTGAAGAACGCGACTAGCCCGGCGCCTTGATGTAGGACTGCACCGAAGCCCGAGCCCGACGCGTCGCAATCGACGGTGAACTCCTTGTTGAAATCCGGCTGGTGCAGCATAGGAGCCATAGATAACGCCTTTTTCAGGCCGTCAAACGCCGTTGTTGCGGTCTCCGTCCACCAAAACCCGTCCTTCCATAGGAGTTGGGTCAGTGGCGCTGCGATGGTGCCGTACTCCTTGATGAAGCGCCGGTAATACCCGGCTAAGCCAAGAAATCCCCACAGACCCCGAGCTGAGCACGGCTGCGGCCAGGATTGGACCACTTCCACCTTGGTCTCGTCCATGGCGACGCCCTCCTGCGAAATCACATGGCCCAAGTAATGGACTGAAGACGTGGCGAAGGAGCACTTCGAGCGTTTGATGTGCAGCCGGTGCGCGCGCAGAATGTCAAAGATGGCGCGCAGCTGCTGTAGGTGCCCGGTCCACATGGCGCTGTAGATGAGGATGTCGTCGAAGAACACCAAAACACAGCGGCGAAGAAACGGCCTGAGGACGAAGTTCATGAGAGCTTGGAACGTCGACGACGCGTTGGACAGGCCGAAGGGCATGACCAGGAACTCGAAGTGGCCATAGTGAGTGCGGAACGCCGTCTTGGCGACGTCCTCGGGGTGAACCCGCACTTGGTGATACCCCGAGCGATGATCGAGCTTTGTGAAAAATTTGGCGCCATGGAGCTCATCCAGCAGCTCCTCAACAACCGGAATAGGGAACTTGTCTTTGACTGTTGCTGCATTCAGAGCGCGGTAGTCGACACAAAACCGCCACGATCCATCCTGTTTCTTGACAAGCAGCACCGGTGCCGAGAACGGTGATGTGCTGGCCTGTATGATGCCTTGCTGGAGCATCTCCTCACATTACTTCTCCAGCTCATCTTTCTAGAGTTGGGGGTACCGGTAAGGGCGCACTGCGATGGGTTCTGTAGCCGGCTTCAGATGGATCCGGTGGTCACACGGGCGGGCTGGTGGCAGCCCCGCCGGCATGGCAAAGACATTGGGGTAGGAGTCCAGCAGGCGCTCAAGCAGGGCCGGTTCCGTGACCTTGGCTGTGAATAGGCGACGAGCTTGGAGGCGGCCAGTGGGTGAAATATCGGTGCGCGTGGACCCGATCCCCTTTCAAAGCACCCGACGACCATGGTGATTGAACGCCATGCAAAGGTCGTCGAAGTCCCACAGGATGGGCCCGAGGGTGCGCAACCATGTGGTACCGAGGATCATGTCATGGCAGTCGAGGCCGATGGAGTAGCAGTCGATCGTGAAGAACTCGTCGCCGATCTGGATTGCGACATCCCGCGTGAGACCACTACAGGGCACGCGGTCGCCGTTGGCGACCGTGACGTGGGCGCCCTGGCTGTCGTGGAACCGAAGGCCGGCACGGCGGGCAGTTGGCAGGCTGATGAAATTATGCGTCGAGCCAGAGTCGATCAACGCCGTGAACTCCTGGTCACCCATGCGGACACGGATCTGCATTGTGTCCTCCGTGCGGATGCCGGTGATGGCCGAGAGGGAGATCAGGGGCGCATCAGGGTCGAACGCGAGTGGCTCCTTGCCCGCGGCCGCTGGACCCGCTGGTATGACGTCGTCGTCGTCTGGCTCCTCAACGATGTAGTCCTCCGCCTCGAGGTAGAAGAGCCGCGCGCACTTGTGGCCGCGGACATAGGCCTCGTCACAGTTGTAACAAAGGCCTTGCTTGCGACGCGCTGCCATCTCGTCCGGAGACAGCCGCTTGAAGGGGCGCGGGGGCGCCGCCGTCGATGACGCAGCCGAGGTCGGCGCGCCCTGGGGGGCTGCTGGCGCTGACAGGGCAGCCTAGGGCCCTGGAATGCGCCGTGGTGGCCGTGGCGGCGGTGCCGGAAGAGCGAGGAGGTTGGCCGCATTCCGACGTTCATAGGCACGCGCCAGCCGCACGGCCCGCTGGAGGTCCTGTGGCTCGTGAAGCTCGACGTCGACGCGGAGAGCCTCAGGCAGTCCCCCGTTGAAGAGTTGGGCCTGCTGTAGTGGGGAGAGGCGACCGGCATGGGCGAGCCACGCCTGGAACAGCTCCAGGTAAGCCTCGATGGTGGAGTGGAACAGCAACCGGGCCAAGTCCGCCAGGTGATTTGTGCTGATCGGCGGCCCAAATCGCTGGTGACAGAGACGCTTAAACTCGTCCTAGTCAGGCTCGTCAGCGTCGCACTCCAGGGTGATGTACCACTGCCGAGCCGTGCCGCTCAAGTGGTAGGAAGCGAGCCAGACACGGTCGGCGTCCGGGGTCTGCTGGGCGCGGAAAAATTGCTCGCATTTGTTGAGCCACCCGAGCGGATCCACCTTGCCGTCAAAGGTGGGAAAGGAGAGTTTGTGGTAGCGTGGCACGGTATGGCCCTGCGGCCCTTGTGGAACATGAAGGTGCGGCGGCGCGCAGTGCATGGTGGCAGCCGGCAAAGCTGTGTTCTGTGGTGTATAACAGCCGCCATGGAGGATGGTGGACATAGATGGCACTGGGGATGGCGATGGGGGGAATGATATCTGGGTGATAGGAACCCCCATCGATGGCTGTGGAGGCAGGGATCCGGCCGCCGTGATTGGGGCGGACGGGGCCGGTGGTGCAGATGCAGTGGACGACGCCAGGGGCGCCTCCAAGGGGATCGGCGCAGAGGCCGGCAGCGAAGGGATGCCGCCGTAGCCGGGCAGCCTGTACTGGAACGGCGATGATAATGGCGGCGAGCGGCGCTCGAGTGCCGCCATGCGCAGCGACAGGTTGCCCAGCTGGTGCTGTATCTGGTAGATGGCCACCGTGAGGGTATTGAACGCCTCGGCGGGGGACGTCGGCGGCGTGTACAACTGCTGAGCGACCGAAGTGGTCATGATGGCATCGGTGGCAACGGGTGTGAATGGGTTGACGGTGATGGCGAGAGCAGATGGGTTGATGGTGGGGGCGGCAGCGGATGGGTGACCGGTGGCGGCGGGTTCGGCGGTAGATGGCGCAGCGGGGGCCGAAGACGACATGGTCTCTGATACCAGGTTGTTACAGCGTGTCTTGCTGCGTAGGGAGTACGGAGGCGAGATGAGAGGGCGAGGGTCAGGAGCACGACGGCATCGGACGGGCGCCGTGTTCTCGCGAGGAAGTGGACTCCAAGATGATGACCCACAGACTTAGGCTGGGCGCCCACGGGAGACGTAAGTCTCAATCCCAGGCTAACCTCTTCCTCCATCCAATGTTTGGCCATATAGGCACTTACAAGCATGCGCTAACAAACGCTAACAACTCCACAAATTACTCCTGTGATCTAACAAACTAACTGACTCAAATAAACTAAACGCTAACAAACTCCACAATTTATTCCCGTGATCTAACAAACTAACTGACCCGAATAAACTACTTATGAGTCAGCCTTCAGCCGACTCAGCCCCCTGGTGCAGCCGACTCAGCCACTGCTGTGGCGTCTCTTGCGATCATAGGTCCGGCCGACCATAACACACCTGGTAGGTCAAGTTTTTAAACTTGGCAAATCTATCTTAAGTATTTCCATATGATCATTAGTAGTACTCTGGACTCTTGAGACAACACGCCATAACAGTAGCGAAAACTTTTCTGATGAAACTTGCTTGTATGATTGCAGTTCATGACGTCCGATCACCAGTATATTTCTCGGAAACATGAGGAGGATAAGATGATAGTGTTTGAAAAGGGAGATTTGGTATTTGTGTTCAACTTCCACTGCAACAACAGCTATTTTGACTGCCGTATTGGTTGTCGAAAACCTGGGATGTATAAGGTATGCATCTGTCGTGCATTCCCTATGCTCAAAGTGCATATCTTTTCTTGCTAAATGAGTTTGCTATACGTAATATCATGCTGCAATTTATGAAGTCTCATTATTGATCTCTTTCTATGATGAAGCTAGGAGCAACTAAGCTGTTGGTGCCACTTTCAGCAATTCATGTTGTAGTTAATTTAATTTGCTTGAAAAAGTAGGACACTAGATTTGAATGTTTCCATTTTGTTGTGCCATACGAGCAGGTAAAAGGTAGCAAAATACTAGTGTCATACTTATATATATATATAAAAACAAAAAGTATGAACTAGGCGTACCTGTTATGGATGGGGATGGCCGCATGCTCGTTCTCTTGGTGCCTCTGATACTGGAGCACATCCGTTGTTCCAAAACTAGCTGGAGAAGTTTCTGAAAATCCACTTGCTGAGGTGCTGACAGCATCTGCTATTTGTACTAGGTGGTCTTGGACTCGGACGCTGGACTATTTGGTGGGTTTGGCAGGATCCATCACGAGGCAGAGCACTTCACCACCGTAAGTTTTGTGGCGCATGATATTGCTTTCGGTACGCAGATGTCAACTTGTTCCTGACAGAAGATGTGAGCTAACTTCTGTTACAATATTGGCCATTACCTGCAGGACTGTTCACATGATAACAGGCCCCATTCCTTCTCGGTTTATACACCAAGCAGAACCTGCGTCGTCTATGCTCCAGCGGAATGATAGCAAGGTACTGGTTGCTGGGCGGCATGTGTGGGGCTGTCGATGTGAGGAAAAAAAACATTCTGCCAACACCGGCAGATGCATGCATGGCACAATAAGGTTCTGAAACTTCAATCGATGCTGGAAAGCCCAGACATCCTGCTGCGTTGTCATCTCTAAATATTTAAGACCTTCAGGATGTCAATTAAACATAGCCTTTTCTTTCTTTTTCGTTTTCCTAATGCTTGATGACTGATTGTTTGCGCTTGTTTCATTCCGTTGAGCACTGATGATCTTAGAGTTAAACAATCGACTGGAGCGCCTAGGTCAGACTGTGTTGCATGTCTGTCCAACTACAGAACAGTCAGCAGTGTGGCCCTGCTCTGCTTATTCTTGACTGCTACTCCTCCCAATTACCGAGTCACTCATATTCAGACACGCTCGATCAGCACTACCACTCAAATGTCCCTGATGACACTGCACATTCCCAACTTGCCGTTGCAGGTATACCTCGCCTGCCCGCCTGTCTTAGATGTTAACCCTACAATGATAGACATGGATGCGGAATTGTGAAACGAAATGGCTGCAAAGCTAAGTGACTGTTTTCACTAAGACACTAACACTTGGACGCATGCCGTATCGTATCCTCAGAGGAAAGCAGGAGACGATCACGCGTGCATTTTGGTCACACCAACTGGTGACAGCGAATGTACACTAGATTGCTCAAGAGTTACTCCTACTCGGCTTCTTGGATCGCCGCAGGGTCTCACCTAACGCTTTTCATGATACTTGGCTGTTGTTCTTGGGCCAATCCGGAGCCGCTCTCCAGCACACATCACATGTACGTGGAATGATGCTGTCTCAGGTCATGGCATACAGCTTTGTTGGCTTTATTTCCTCCATCGATGCCCAGGAAGCTTGTGCTATCATTACATTAAGCAGCGAATAGTATGAGTTATAAGTGACAGGTGACACCTGCATGAAGATAAATATAACATCAAACAATATAATAATTCATACAAATCACCGGTAATCATGGACGAAGCCAGCGGTGGGGCTAGGGGGGCTTCAGCCCCCCCTACCCATCCTGAGCACGTGGAGTTCCCCTAAGTTTTCTCTTAAAATTTTATGCATATATGTATTAGGTAGGAGGGGCTAAGATTAAGAGAAGATAAAAAAGCCTCTATTCTTTTGTTCGGCCCTTCCTAATTTTTTTTCGAGCTTCGTCACTGCCGGTGCTTGCTTAAAGGTTCAGACTCGGAGTAGCTAGTATAGGACACTAGCTGGTACTCAGCTCTTGATCGGTTGCAAAACAATAAAAAGGAGAAAGAGAGAGAGAAGACGGCCGGGGAGCACAGGGGGAAGCCGGAGGAATAAATAGACGAACGGTTGTTAGATGCAGGCTACTCCTACTACAAATTTCTTACACGACTTAGGGCGCAAGAGGCCTCTGCTGCTCTGCAGCTGTTGGCAGCTAGCAGCGACGACGATGCAGCAGGGTGATCAGATGGAGTGCAGCGGCAAGGAGCAGCAGATGCAGATCGTGTGCGTGCGGAGCGCGTCGACGGGCGGCGCCGTGGTCGGCGAGGAGGTGGGGGAGTGGGCGGAGGAGCAGTCGTCGCGGTCGGCGCTGTCGCTGTTCAAGGAGAAGGAGGAGGAGATCGAGCGCAAGAAGGTGGAGGTGCGGGACAAGGTGTTCTCCATGCTGGGCCGGGTGGAGGAGGAGACCAAGCGCCTGGCCTTCATCCGCCAGGAGCTGGAGCTCATGGCCGACCCCACGCGCCGGGAGGTCGACGCCATCCGCAAGCGGATCGACAAGGTCAACAAGCAGCTCAAGCCGCTCGCCAAGACATGCCTCAAAAAGGTACCCTACTCTTTTTTGACTGCTGTTCCTGTGCGGCTGCGCATCGGAACGACTACTCCTCATGTGTTGCTTGCATGCTGATTGATTGATCAAATGGCAAGTCGATCGATCAGGCAGATAACACGTACCGAATGTATGTACATGAACAGGAGAAGGAATACAAGAGATGTGCCTCGAGGCGTACAACGAGAAGAGAAACGAGAAAGCCACGCTGGTCAACAGGCTAATGGAGGTTCACTCAAACTCAACTGCTCGATTCAATTCCTTTGCAATCCGCGCGCTATAGCTTTTGTTTTGAGAACCGTTTCAGTAGGCAGATTTTGTTTTGCGGAAAAGAAAAAGATTGCTGTTTACAATGAGCCCAATCCGAAGGATAAAATTGGTTGGGCCATTTCCATATTATTACTGGGCCTAATTAGAATTGGACTTGGTCCTCTTTCTTTCTTTTTCTTGACAACATGTCCGTTGACACGAGGTTGGTCCACTAAAACAACAACAATAATATTTTTTTTTTGCAGCTCGTAAGCGAGAGTGAGAGGTTGCGGATGAAGAAGCTCGAAGAGCTCAACAAGACGATAGAGTCCCTCTACTAGATCTGCTCTCACGGAAGAAAAAGAAGAAGGCGATGGTAAGGTAGTCGTGGTATCCCGGCCACACAGGAGGAACTAGCGTTGCCAGTAGCTCAACTAGCGTTACCATTCGATTTGTGTATTTTTACACGTGATTTGTAACCGATGGTTCACTATCCTTGGCTTGTAATTGGTTTGTGGCACTAGCGTCACAGTGTACAAACGAACGTTCCTCTAACAAATGTATTGTGTAAGCAGGGGACACGATCATTTACCTATCATGATAGATAGAGGAGGTGAAACTTAGAACTGCTCGGTACCCTTGTTTTTTTTTTTTTTTTTTTTTGAAACTAAACTGGCAGGCTTTATTTGTCCAGAATTGTTACATCATTTGTCAAGAGATCTAGAATAAAGCTAAGGGGGTTCATCAACCCAAGTACAAGTTTGGTTATATTGCATAGCTCTTTTTTGCTAGGTTGTGAGCTACCTAATTTACCTCCCTACTGTAGTGCTCAATAGATATATTCTGAAATCCGCTCTATATAATATTACATTCATCATACAGTGCAGCTGCCGAATTCGCTGAGAATCCTCCATTGTTCATTGTTTCTACCACCTCCATACAATCTGATTGGACGGTCAATCGATTACACCCAATGTGTTGTGTGAGCATCAAACCTTCTTTCAAGGCATACGCTTCTGCCATAGGTGCATCTATTACATGAGGCACGAAGCTGTGAGTAGCAGCTAATGCCCCTCCCGAGCAGTCTCTAATAATAGCACCCACGCTGCCACATTCCTCATCTTCATTGAAGGCTGCATCAACATTGACCATAACCTTTCCTTCCGGAGGTTTCTTCCGTCCCTGTCGTAGTTTTGATCCTTTCTTCATTGCTGCTTTGTAATTCTTAGTTAACGCCACAATTGCCATGGCTGACCTTGAAGGTCTCTGGACGGTCTCTCCGTGAACAATTTGCCGTCTTTCCCACCAAATATACCAGCCGGCAGCCAGGATTAATTCCGCGAATCCCACCTCAAGCACATCTATCTGTTCGACTCTTCTAATAATTTCCTCTAGGATCACGGAGCCTGATCGGTCTTTCCCACATACCAAGCGAGCACCAGACTTTCTTGGCTCGGTCACATGTGACAATCAAGTGCTTGACATCTTCTGCTCCATTCCGGCAAACTGGGCATCCTCCTTCCCGACATGCCTATTAGGAAGAATAGCTTGGCATGGCAGTAGCCCTTTGACTGCCTGCCACCCAAATATCTTAATCTTCCCAGGTAGATTCAGCTTCCACAAATTCTTCCATAGCTTGGTCCTTGATGCAGTATCGGCTTGCACCCGATTACATCTCGGCCCAAATTTGCTTTCCCATTGACAATGGCAGGCCGATCGAACCGAAAACAAACCACTTCTATTATAGTCCCAAGCCACCACATCTTCCCTATCAGAGGTGATAGGTATTTGCAAAATTCGATAAACATCAGTCGGCCAAAAGATAGCTTTCACCAGGTCCACGTCCCATGTTGAATTTATTGGATTAATCAGTTCATCAACCGTAGACACAATATTGTTTCCTCGGGTCATTTGGATTTCCAAATTATGACTTGTCAGTATCCAATGATGCTCCCAAATTTTTATCTGGGTACCATCTCCAACCCTCCAAATATATCCTTGTTTGAAGCAATCCCGTCCAGCTAGGATGCTTTGCCAAGTGTATTAGCTTCCACTTTTCACTTTAGCCTTCAACAAATTGCCATCGAGATAGTATCGAGCTCCAAGCACTCTAGCACAAAAGGAGTCCGGGTCACTGAGCAGCCTCCAAACCTGCTTTGCAAGCATGGCCAGATTGAAACACTGTAAATCCTAGAACTCCATGCCGCCCTTAGCTTTGGGTAGACACATCTTCCACCACTCTTGCCAATGCATTCTCTTATGGTCTTCTTCACCCTCCCCACCAGTCATGCAAGATGGCACTTGTGATTCCTTTAGAAATGGTTTTTCGAATTTGAAACACCATCATCACATATACTGGGATGACCTGAGCGATAGACTTGATAAGAGTTTCCTTCCCTCCAGAACTTAGTGTCTTCTCCCTCCATCCATTAATTCGGGTAACCACCCTATATCAATCAAATGGCAGAAACAATCATTGCGATCAGCTCCCACCAAAGTTGGAAGCCCTAGATATTTATCATTTAACGATTCCGTCATAATATTTAGCACTTGGCATACTTCTGTCTATACTTCAACCTCTATGTTACTTGAAAAATAAATACTGGACTTTGTTTCACTTATCTTTTGCCCCGAATTTGCACAATATGTACTTAATATATTTGCCAAACAATCAGCATTTTTCATGTCCGCTTTCATCAATATTAGCGAGTCATCTGCAAAAAGGAGAGAAATTGTCGGAGCTTCTCTACTACAAACTTTCACCCCCTCCAAATCTCCCCTCTCCTCACCTTTTCTAATCATGTAGGAAAACCTTCGACTACCATCAAGAACAAATATGGGGATAATGGGTCCCCTTGCCGCAGTCCTCTAGTGGGAGCAAAGATATCTGTCTCAACATTATTGAAGTGAACATTGTAGCAGATTGACGTAACACAAGCCATTACTAAATCCATCGTTGATCAAATCCCAGCTTAGCCATGATCTTTTCTAGGAAGCACCATTCAACTCTATCATAGGCCTTATGCATATCTAGCTTGATTGCACAAAGGCCATTCTTCCCCTTGTTCTTTTTCATTGTATGAATACACTCATAGGCCAGCAAAATATTATCTGTGATCAGTCTTCCCAGCACAAATGCGCTCTGATGATCACTAATAATCTCTGGTAAAATTACTTTGAGTCTATGTGAAAGCATCTCGAGATGATCTTGTACACCACGTTGCAAAGAGATATAGGGTGAAACTGAGTTACCTTGTCAGGATTATCAATCTTAGGAATCATAACAATGGTAGTGTCATTCCACCCAGTTGGCACCGCTGCAGTCTATATCGCCCCTAACACCTCGTCAACTAGATCATCCTCCAACATATCCCAGAATCGCTTGAAAAATAGCGTGAAGGCCATTAGGCCCCGGGGCCTTTAAATCCCCTATACTGAAGATAGCTTTCTTCACCTCCTCCCTACTGAAAGGCACCTAGAGGAGTTAGTTCATGTCGGCCGAAAGTTTCTGGTCCACGTCATTCAGAACCCCATCATCAATCTCCTGTGCCTCCCTTGTAAATAAATTGCCAAAATATTCTTTAACCATTGCGCCCATCGTCTCCATATCTTCATGCCGCACACCCTGCTCATCCACCATTCCCTTCACCATGTTCTTTTTCTTACGGCTGGAAGCAAAATGATAAAATAAATTAGTGTTTCTATCACCATGTTTGAGCCAATTGCCCGTGCCCGTTGCACCCAATAGATTTCCTCTTGTTCCAATAACAGTTCCAATTGTAGGAAGATCTCCTTCTGGGCTACTACCGACTCATCTGTCATTGGCCCAGACCTCAACCTCTCTAATTCCCTCTTAAGCTTTTTTATTCGGTGGACAGGTTTCTTCAAAACCTCCTTGTCCCACATATGTAGGTCCGAATGCACTTGGTTCACTCTTGTCATCAGAGGAGAACCCTGGCCTTGGGCTAAAGCCCGCGCCCATGCTGTTTGGACAATTTCCTATACAGTCTCTTCCTTCGACCATATAGCTTCAAAACGCCTCGCCTGCTATTTGATTGGGCCGGTTGTGCACCAGCACTCTCTGTATCAACACAAAGAGGTCGGTGATCAGATTTCAGGGTTTCTCCATTCACCAACACCGCCTCAGGGAACATGTTGCTCCATTGGACATTCGCAACACCCCAGTCTAGCCGCTCTCGAATTGTCCATCTCTGCCATGTGAACATATCTCCAGTAAAACTAATATCCAACAGTGCACAATCATCCAAAGCATCATGAAAATCTTGCAGTTGCCTCTGCGATCTTGCCCAGCCACCCTCCTACTCATAGTGATATAAAATTTCATTAAAATCACCTATTGCCAGCTAGGGTAAGGAGGTACTCACACTATTCTTCAAAAAGCGCATCGCTGCCCAAGTGCGATCCTTATGATCCCAACTTGGTTCCCCATACATTCCAGTAAGTCTCCAATCCTCCCCATCTCCTACAACTACATCAATATAATATTGTGAAATATTCAGTGGTTTTATCACTACCTCTTTTTTCCATAGCATCAACAAGCCCCTGCAGCGACCATCACTCTCATGAATGACAAAATTATCGCAACCTAATCTCCTTTTCAAGTTTTCTGCCCTTGCCTTCCCCAGATGTGTCTCAGACAGAAAAAGCACATCCAGTCTTTCCCGCTTCTGGACCTCCAGAAGCGCACGAACTGCCCAGGGGCTCGCCAGCCCCTGGCAGTTCCAAGCTAAGAGTTTCATTGTGCCTGGTCACTCTCCTCGAAGGAGAGAGCCGATTTTGCATTTGGGTTTATCATCTCATCAACTTTTCCATCTCCATCCCTCTGTGGCCTCTTCTTCTCCTGCTCTTTTAGAGGATTTATAGAAGCCTCCTAGGAAGGATGCTCCAGAAAATTAACTTGTGCAGCAACTCTTCTGGCAGTAGCACCCGTCTCACTACTCTTCCTAGATGGGTTACCATTTGGATCTTCATCATCCCCAATAGAGGTTTCCATCTCAACAACGTCATCATCCATCCTAATGTAGCACTGGGCTCGATCTTCCAAAAGGTATGATAGCGTCGATTGGTGGAGACTTGACGTTCATGATCTAGGCTTTGAACCAAGACTGATTTGGACCCCCACAACCGTTGCACCACTGCTCCATTGGTTATCAACTACGCGAACACGATTGACCTCGTCGAGAAGGCTTTTCTGCAAGCGAATCGAGAATACAAGCAAGAACGGGATAAACGCATCTGAAATTGCAAATAAATATGAGTCTTATGATAACAAGAAGGAGTTCAAATCTTTATTCGAAAGGACTAATCGCCACAGGCGAACAAGATCAAAACTAGGGCCCTGGTTCACAGCAAGCAGCCTTGGCGGCACAGTTGCAGCAAAACGATGTCTGCTTCACAAGGAAATCAAGAACTAAACAAAACCCAAACCCTAAGGATAGCGGCGGCTACTATTTATAGAGTTTTGGGCGTCACCCCCCTGGACGCGCCCTCTAATGGGCCCAAACACGATACAGGTCCAACGGACCAAAAGACGGTGTCGTAGCACCCTGGCAGATTCTGAATGCTGAATTGTTTTGACGATTCCTGTTGATTCTGAAGGTCTTTTGATGTGAGACCACTTGTATTGGCTTCCTTTTCAAATTAGCTTTCCAACCATATGTGGATCGTCAAAAACGGAGTCCGGATGCGTCCTAGGTGACCAGTTTAAGGCAGACTGGTCCTGGAGGCCGAGGCAGACTCAAACTTGAGTTGCTTTGGGCCTCCACCTCGGGGATTCAAACCGAATTAGCCTCGGACCTCCTTCTTGACTTGGACACCCTTGCTGGCCTCCTAACCCTCCATAACATGCACCAAAACATGATCATATGCATGGGTGTCATGTCCTCATCACATCCACTCTCCATGCCCCACACCTCTTCCACGCCCTCTTCCTCGGCCCCTACCTCTTCCTCCCCGGTCATCCCTCTCAGACACCATCGATAGGAAAGGAACTCACAACCATTCTCCCCAACCACAGCTCTCCTTGGGGTGAACTCCATCTCTACATTCCGTTACTTCATGCCCCATACATCCATAGAAAAAGCAAAAACATGGTAGCTTTTCATATTCTACCAAATACTTCATGCTCTCCTTGACCGTAATCGGCACCACATGCACTAGGGGCTTCTTAAGATCAAGCCAAACCCTAGCACGCAAATATGGTGTGGGGTTGATCTTCCCTTCATTCACCACCGCCATAATGGGATCCCCAACTTTCTTTGCTACCTTCTCCGCCAATTCCCTCTTCTTCATAAGCCCCTCCAGGACTCCTTAGATTCTCGCCCAAACTGGAATTTTATCCAGCTTATATGACAGCACATTGGAGAAACCATCATATTCTTCCAAAACTATGGCCGCTCCTCTGAAAAGCCATGGGCTACCTTCCATCACCCTCGACCAATCTCCAAGGCAATGGAGCTGGACCAAGAACAAATTAGGACCAAGAGCTTTGAACGTCACCTCCTTCACTGCTTCCCATCCATTCCTCAACGCACTGAACAATGCCACATGACTAAACGGTTTCATCGTATGAACCCTAAAAAGGGCTAGCCATCGGACCTCCTTCACAAGCTCCTCAAATTCACCAAAGAAATCTAGATCCTCTTTCTCCTCCCTTGAAGCGTCATGACCTCCAGATGTTTCTCTAGACTCGGCAAACTCCCCTCCTCATCCATCACCATCCCCTTCCCCTTCTCCTTCTTGGATTGATCCGCCATATAGGCTCGCCGGTGGCACCTAGGCTACCCACAGAGGGGCGCGCAGCACGAGCGTATTTTTTGGGTGGAGAGATCACACGATCTCATCACGTTTTTTGGTGGACTCCGACGTCACCGCCTGTAACACCCCAAATTTTGCACTTTTAGAAATAGAGTAAAAATGATTTATTTTGTATTTTTGTGCTCATGAAATATAGGCAAACTAATATTTTTCTCTAAATTAAAATGTATCATAGGCTTAGCAACGTGGTTGTGCATATATGCTGGTGCATATATTTTTATTGTGATGTATGCGTGTTGTGTGACTTTATGTTGAGAGTGAGCAAAGTTTTCAAAACGTGTTTGGTAAATCGATCTTCCTTCTCTGGTATGTCTGCTTTTTTTCTGTCATCGAAATTGTCTCGGCTCGCTAATCCATCTCCTATCAATTCTATTTTTATGCTCCTTGCATTTCTTTCCTTAACGTGATGGTATAATATAATATAAAAAATGATCTTTTAAGGAAGCATCCATCCTTTTGTCTTTCTTAGCTGGATGATGGTTTTTCTTGTAGCCGACTAGTTCTCTTTCCTTGGAATCATCCGATGACTAAGTTGTAAGTCGTGTGCATCAAGGACTCTCACGACGTTTCTCATATGCCATCTTTATTCTATATAAATAGCAGGCATGTGTCATCGTTTCTTTTCTAAAATCCCAAACCTAAGCCAATCAATCCTGATCTAGCTGCCGCCCATCATCTTCATCTGCCGCCGCTGCTTCGTCGCCGCCCCGAGCTATCTACCGAGCTTCGCGTCGTGCCTCACCGAGCCGCTGCTGGAGCTGGACGCTTCCTTGTCGTCGAGTTCTTCGTTTTGCTTTTCATCTGGAGAACCCATGCAAGAAGCCGTCGTCATCCCTCCGAGCACCACGCCATCGTTGTTCGTTCCAGATCGTCAAAATTCCTTGTGGTGAGTTCGCCGAAATGCATGTGCCTGCTCCATCCCTGTGTTTTTTTTAACGCAGCAATCCAAGGCTTGTATCATCGAGGCTCCATCACCGACCATGGCGCATGGCAGCACCGTGCATGCTCGGCATGTTCGTAGCTGATCCGATTAGCTTGATGACATCAATCGATGACATCATGTATGTATGTTTTGTGGCCGTTTTTCATTACGAGAATAAATGTAGAAATACTATAGAAATACACATAAATATAAACACTCATCGTGAGACGTCCATTCTAGGAGCTTAGCTTTGAGCCGACGTGGTCTACGTGTCGATGTTTATGTGCCACATGCTTTTGTAATATATTTATTTAAATATTAAATTGGTTAATGATTATGCAAACATGTTTCTAAATAAAAGCAATTTAGGGCGAGGTCGATCATTTTATATTTAACTGTTAACTTGATTAAAGTCAAATAAAATGTGTTTCAGTATATTATGCCTATGCTAAACATGGACATATCATATTCGTTTGGATATTTTCACGTGCACTCGTCTTTCGCTAAGTTAAAGTTTAATAATTTGATCGCGTGCTTATAATTAAAATATAATCAATTATACTTTAGTTTTCTTTATTCAAATATAAATTTGACTTATCGAATATGTACTTTCACTCGCTGAAAATTCTTCTAAAGTTAGCATGTTCACGCCGTAGCTTTTCGGCTTGTTCTTCCATATATAGTTAAATACCAAATTGATTAAATGTTATTAGTTATATAATTAAAAACAATATAGGTTATTATATGACGTTTCTTTTACAAATAAATATTGATTAGATTAATGGCAACTTCAATATATTTTATAATCGTAAATTTCTTAAAGCTAAACGTGGTCAGATAAAACTAATTTAGATGTCCTCACGTATTTGTTTTACAAAGATAAAGTTTAACTTGCTCAATAGATTATGTGATAAAATATATAAGGTAAGATATGATTAGATAACTCGTCTTTGAGAATTATAAGACATAATTGGACTAATCTGGATTATTAGGTTCCTCATGGTTTTTTTTGTAATTAAAATAAATCAAGCATGTAGAGGTTTTTCTTTTCTTTTGACGATAAAATAAAACACTGGTAGTCGTTTCTTTTGACGATAGTTGTATAGCCGGTGTTTCTTGTGATCTAGTGACCGTAGCATCTAGTTATCTTTTAGTACGATGTTTTCTCTCGTGTGATGTATTGTTCTTAGTTGTCTGTATTTGTTTGCTTGTATGTTTGTCTATGCATGGTGCTTGCTTCGAGTAGAACAAGAGCGCTGGAGATCAGAATCTGAAGTGCCGAAGCTGTAGAATGGAAGATGAAGTTGATGCTTCTCTAAGCAAGTTGCTATGGGAGTAAAGCAAGTTTAAGGCAAGTATAGTTTGGGTTTTCTTCCTGTGACCATGATCTTGGGCTTGTTTAATGAAATGTGATATAAACATAAATGATGAATGTTATCCTTTGGCAAAAGCTGGAACTTACAGTACAGCTGTGAGGGCTATATGGCTCTGGCTCTAGTTGCTTAAGAAACCATTTTCTAACTGGTTAGAGGTCTGCGAGTTGGGTATAGGACAGCCTCTGTCCTGTTGAGCCTAGCTTTGGAAGCGGCCTTTTACTTTATTTTTGGAAGGAGGGTTCCTATATCTAATGACCCTGCGGCCCTGGCCGGTTAGACGAGCTTTTGGGTGGCTTTATATGGTTCTCTGTGTTTTGGGCTTAGCTAACCCGGGTATATGAGAATCATGACTCACAGTGAAAGTGTACACCTCTGCGCAGAGTTTGATAAACTAGTATACTAGCCGTACCCACGGATATGGGCGGCCCCCGGCGACGCATCCTGACAGTACTGTTGGGGAAGAGGCCGGAGAGGCACTAGGCAAACTGTGGGAGGAGACGGCATGGTTGGCTTGGGTGGAGGAGGGAAGCAATGGTGGCGTGCCCGGGGCTATGCTGTTGCTAGCGGACACGAGAGAGACCTAGAGATAGGGAGGGTGAGATGGAGTGGAGAGATAGAAAGACGGGCGAGGCGAAGTGGAAGCTACGTCTGAACCCATGCGAGCGGACAGATGGCGGCGTCCGAGTATTTCCGTGAGACTATTAGTATGTAGTACTCCATAATACTCATTATCGAGCTGCTACGGCCGCTTGCCGTGGCTCTAGCAGCTGCATCACCACTCGCCGCAAAGCCCCCGTGGATTCTAGAAGTGGTGTGTTCATGCCGTGGCAGAGGACGGTCTAGCTTCAGAGGACTGTGCCGGAGGGCTGCGAAGGCATCGGAATGGATGGCTATGAAGACCGGGGCGTGAGCACGGGAAGGAATGGCTACGAAGTCCGAAAATTAACTGACTCAGAGGGATTGAAATTACCGAACTACCTTTTATTTTTCAATAGTAATCTAAAAATTACCTAAAAATTTATAGGTACTGATCTCGCATGTTTTGGTACAGGTCTTGCGTGTTTTGGTATTTCCCGATTTATTTTTCTTGGTACTTTCTATTTTTTCACCATCCCATCTGAGCTAATGGACGGTTCACATATTTTTCAACCACCGTAAACTCTTACTTATAACAATCTTAAAGGCTATAATTTCTGACTTATCTTCCGGATTGTACTTGAAACTAAAAACTTAGTTCCGTGTGCTAAACAAAATACCTGCTCTGTTTACACAGCCAACACATGTGCTCATCTTTGGACCTCGATCATAATTTTGCAAGCATATTAAGATAAATGAATTGCTATTTTTTAGAACATACCAACTATTAAAGCTTCCTTGTATTTTGTGATGAAAAATCAAAACCTAATGTTATTTTATATCACAATCCGTCTACATGTGAAACTACATTTTAGAGGCGCGTGTATTATTGTTGAGGTGATTTAAAATTGAACACAAGTCCTTGGGTCCACCAAATCGGTGTGAGGGCAAGGAGCAGTGCACAAGATTCCTCAGACTTATCTACAGGATGTTTAAATGATACTTCCTCGGTCTAGAAAAAATACAATTATCGTTTTTCGACGTATAAAATGATTTGAACTTTAACCAAAATTATATAAAAAGTAGTAACCCTTATGATACAAAATATACTATTAATTAATTATATAATATATTTTCATAATAAACTTATGAGTTAAATGCATCATTGGTCTATTAACTTTTGTCCATATTTTACTTAGGTTCATTAACTATGAAAGTAGTTTTACGAGTCCATAAACTTTTAAAGTGATGCACCGCTAGTCCATACCCCTTGGTTTCTATTTTTAATCTGATGTGGCTGTTCAAGTGGCGCTGACCGGTCTGACATGGCTGCCACAGTGCTCGCCTGCATCCTCAAGAAGCTCGGCCTCCTCGGCATGCCTTTCGGCGAGTGGGCCATGGTCGTGGCCGCGGTGAAAGACATCTTCGCATGGGCGCCCCCTGCCCTCGCGCTTTCTGTCTCCGGTGGCGGGTCCAAGCGCACACCACTCGCCCCGGCCGGCCATGACTGTCCAGAACCCGCGCCCATGGTGCCATGTCGCACAACCACATTCCTCTCCAGCCCTCGGTTGGGCCACTGCCGCGCACAGACCCGGTCAATCGCCCTCCTCAGTCCTCGACGCCATTGGCAAGCGTACGGCAAAGCCCACCGCCACTAGTGAGCTAGCTGGTAAGGTAGTGATCGGCAGCCCCGTCCCCGGCGCTGTCGCGGCCAGTCAAAGGTCCTTCGGCCTCTGCACCTGCTACAAGATGCATGCGCAGTTTGGCCTCCGTGACATCTGCAGCTGGAATTGTTGTGTCCAATTGGCCTCCGCGACATCTGCAGTTTGGATGGTTTCAGCCTAGGCATGACACGGGCAAAGGAGAAAGTTCCCGAGTAGCAGAAGGACGGCGGCGGCGATGCCGGACGTACTCGCCCCAGTCGCCCATAGGCTCTACTCCTGCGCCACACGCGCTGATCAGCTCAGCTGCCCGGCCATGCGTCGGCGCCCACATGTCTCAAGACATCGATTAGTTGACAGGGCAAGTGGCCCACGATACATCAGCTAGCGAAGGCCTGAACGACCGAGGCCTAGCTTAGACAAGTGCAACGGGTCTGACGCCAAGGCCGGGGTCAACCACGACCCCTCCTTCTGTCTTAGTCGCATGACATGCAAGAGACTCATGACCCCTGGGAGGAATAGGGAGAGGTCGAACCTAGCCAGGCGTGCCTGCTTTGACAAGAGTAGACACACCGCACTAACCCCGCAAGGATCGATGGGACAGCGGTCACCTCAGTCTGATCAGACGTCATCCCTGCGCCACACAGTTTAGACAAGACAACATCACCCAGCAATGACGGCCGGTACAGTACCCACCGTCCAGATACGGCCCGACAAGATGCATGCACGATTCTACCCACTATGGGATGGGATCCACGACGAAGGCCTTGACTTGGAGGACATCCAGGCCAGTGGGAGCCACGACCTCGGGGCTCGGGATCGTGGACACCTACTCCTCAAGATAACCAAGCGATCGATGACCTGGGGTGGTCACCAACTCCTGTAAGACGCCCCTAGGAAATTGGGAGACGATGACGAAGACCACAGTGGAGATCATGTCGCACGGGACGGCTGGCGAACCACCATCGTGCTTACAGTGCTGCCACGGCTAGCATAGTAGCACCACGCCACACCTTACCGCAACGTGGGCACAAGACCATGACGACAACCACGTCCAGACGTGCACCACAAGATGGCATAGCTTTCAAGCCAAGTTAGCTAGGCTCCTCCCTCGGGATCATGGCCCCTCGGTAGGAAGAAACTTCTGCTTTGTACATGCCCTAGCCTTGAACTCTATATAAGTGCAGCCAGGGCATCTTTCCCTCCATCTTAAATCTTAGACACCTCCTGACTCTTGAAGCTCCTCTTCAAGCAGTTCATCTCTTAGCTTTAGCTCTCCTACCTCTTCCACCATTCTTGCACCCTCCATTGTAAGAACTTTAGAGCATTCAAGTGAGGAACACACACTCTATCATCTCTGAGATTGGAAATAGGGCTCTAGCCTAAATCAGTATAAATTCTCGTATCTTTTGGATGCTACAATCATCTTACTAGAGCAGCGCGGCAATCGTATAAGTTCAATAGTCTGATTTACAAAACACTGACAGTTGGCGCGCCAGGTAGGGGACAGTTGCGCACTCTTATTTGTTAAGAAAGAAGCGATGGCTCCTCGCACCAATGGTGGACTCGCTTGTGGAATGGCCCACGGCGTCCACATCCACCACAAAAACTACGAGTTCACCGGCGTCGGAGGGCCAGCGCCTGCATCCGCCTTCAGCAATGCCCCAGACCTCGCGGTCTACGGCGGACACACTCTCTAAACTAACCTCAGTGGCAGCATCATAGAGTTCACCTACATATGGGGGCCAGTACCCTCTCTCATCACTAGCCATGGCCAAATCTTCCACCTAGGAAGCCAAAGACCCATGGCTCAAGACGAGTTCACCTAGGGAATGGCCTTGACCGGCCACATCTTTTTGGGGGAACCACAAAACTATCCACACCAATGGGTTAATGGCCATCACTAGCTTCTACCCTATCTAGGCCGACCATGTGGGAAGCCTAGGTCTGGCAATGGAAGTATGCCCCGATCAACGTCCTCGCCACTAGCGGAACACAACATGTCAGGGCATACATGAGAGATGAAATCGCCCGCCACCACATAGCGTTGTCGTTGGTGATCAGGTGGCTACCTGGCGCCACGCCTCACAAGGCCAAACCTGGAACAAGGGCCCAGTCCCATAGGACAAACAAACCATCCGTCACACCTTAGCGAACTGTTAGTTCTCACTTAGAGGCACATGCATCCGAGAAGCGGGCTCCTTGAGGGCACCACACGCCGCGCCGAGTGAACCGAACTGCGTTGCCCTCAGAACCTACTTCCGAAGTGACAGGTCACGCCAGCTCTTCATCGAGAGCAGCAGCCACACCCAAAAGCAGAGACACAATGACCGTGATGTCATCGCGCCACGAAGGCTCAAGCACCAAAATGTGCAAGCCTTCCTGGACAGAAGCTACAATAGGCCAAACATGAAGGGATCATCCTTGGGGGCTCGTGAGCCCACCGAGGATGCCCAGCTAGCAAAGGTCAACCCCAAGCCGCTCAAGAGGTTAGCCCACATTAGCTATGACCACTCCAAGCGATAAAGAAGCGCCCTCCCCATCTCATGGCCAAGGGACCACAACAACTCCGCCACGAGTAGACGCTCGGGGGCTTGCCGTGCCCCGAGCCATGATAGCCAGGTTCACACAGCTTCCGGTACATCGGTCAGTCACATCCACCTTGACCTTAGCCTCTCTACCCAAGCACGTCCACTTACACATACAAGCCCGCCAATAGGTGTACAAAGTGAGGGCCAACCCATAGAGCAAACTAGATAGCATGATGTCCACACACTTCGTCCCAGCAATGCTTGAACCCCCGAGCAATTTGACCTGGCTCGCATTAGTAGCCAAACATGGTTAACTCGCGGGGGTAGTACACATAGTCACATATACATGATCCACAGCGTAGCACTGCTTGTTATCATCCCGGTGACTCACTTGTTTGAGCTCTTTCTAATCGCGCCTCAAATCATGATGAATCAGTGACCCAAACACATAGTCCCCCTAGCTAAGCCTCATGGGCTAGTTCACGAGTATGGTTAGACACCCATGCACGAGTCTGAAAGAAAACGGGGAACTCGTTTGCTCAAGGAGTGGGGAACAAAAAGAAAGGGAACTCTAGCCGCTCGCTCGTTTTCTTCTTGCATCGCACCGAATCTACGACCTTTCCCCGACGTCTCGTTGCGCGATCAGGTCATGTGCTTCTGTAGCCCCGCAGGCTAGCTCCTAGGCTAAAACACACACCCACATGCACAGGACTAAGGAGGATGGTGTACATTCCTAGCTCGAACTAGAAGAGAGTGAGGAAACAGCAACATGACAAAGCGAATGCGCCGATCATATGCCATACATACATAAAACACATAAACATGTTCATCATAGCTAGATCATCAATACAATACCAGACATCCACATAAAAAATTCACACGCTGGAAGACTAGCACTGGCGACGAATGCTGGCAACCAATATCTTGCTCGCGAGGACCTCCGCACATCGAGCAGCGGTGCTACCAATGGCGAGGGCATCACTCTCGGACCTCCCTAGCGCACATCCTCATCCAACATCATCAAAATCGACGCCACCATAGTACGAGCCATCCGACGTTAGGGCAGCGAGAGCAACGCGATGAACTCCCACAGAAATTAGGGAATCCACATGGAGGCGGGCCTCGTCAAGATGAGGCATCAGCTGGGCATTCCCTTGGCTAGCACCGAGCACGATGTCGCAAAGAGCCCATCCAAGGGAGGTTAGCTCTACCAGCCGAGTGTCCATCTCTAGCACCTTCTGGCTCTCGGTCGCCTTCTCCTCTTGATCCAAGAGCACCCTTGTGTGCAACCCTGTAAAGAAATAGCTGGTTCATGACCAAACGGGATGGCAAAACATAGACATAATGCAGAGTCGACAAAGACTCACCGCTACAGGTGGAGCATAGTTTCTGGCATTCAGCTTCGAGGTGCTGACGCCCCTGCTCGGCCATGTCCCGAGCGACGCCAACTGAGATGAGCTCTATCTCTTGGGAAGCCATCATGTCCTTGAGGTCGGCCATCTGGGATGTTAGAGCCTCGATCTAGGACCGAGCATGTGCCTCCTGCTAGGTTAGTTCATCCCTCAACCTCTGGGAAGCTTCCAACTCCCCATGCAAGCATCGCGCCTTGGCCTCCGCTGCATCCAGATGGCCGTGGTCGATGGCACCCCCTACATGCACCTAATAGGCAAGATGCAAGAACCGAGACTTCTCCACCGAAATCTTCATCAACCCCTATAGAGAAGAAGAGCGATCAAACGATCACAACAAAAACAAGATAGGTACAATGGAGTCGAAAGACCAGAAAGACTACCTGCGCATAGGCCGCTATTGGCATTTTTTAGCGCAATCACCAAGTGTGGAGGTTTTAAGTCCATCCTCAGCAACGGCGCTAGAAATGTCTATTGGCATTTCTAAACACCATCACTAAGACTGAGTTAACCATAGCGACGCCGCCAACAAACACCAACTACAATAGTTGCTAACAATTGTAGAAAATATCCACAAGCGCATGGATCTATCGTTGTAACATTTCACCCAATAGTATTTATATTTTCCCAATGGAGGACAAGGTATAAGAGTCTAGCATGAGCATGAACAAGATTACATACTTGCATAGTGGACCGATAGTTCATGACAGGGGTAAAAACAGTATTTCAAGGATAGTGGACACACATCTGGGCTAGCCATAAGGATAAAATGAAAAGAAAGAATAAAAGAATGTTCCTACATGGAGCCGGTATGGTCAACTATAACCGTGCAAAGAACAGTTAATGATCATACAAGCTATATGACTAGAGTTAGAACTAAGTGTGAGATGGATGGGGAGATCCTCGGGCACTGGTCTACCAGCAAGCCATAGAGACTTTACGAACTCCTACACGAATACCCAAACATGGGAGATTACAAGGGACGGGTAGGGCTATGACCACCTGTTGCCACCCCTCAACTAGGGGGCACCGTCATATCCAAAGGTTCCTATGCACCCGAGCACCACGCCCGTGTACCAAGAAACTACCCATATCCCTCTAGGACTCTGACCCTATGGATCGACAAGCAAGAATATGGGCAAACCCGAAGGAACGACGGACCATCATCTCAACCCTAGCTCTACTTCTACTCATACAAGTCATATGAAATGTTAAGCATAAAGTTGAACATGTTAAGATCATAACACACAAACTATATGCTAGTTCAATATCATGATTATAACAAAACAACTATACTCTAGTTCTACAACATAACTATATTTAAGATATGAGAGCATAACTTTGGAAGAAGTCTTCATTGTATTCATGCCAAGCGTTTCTCTCTTTTCTCCCAAGGAACAAGCCCTCCTTGATAGCTCTTGCTACCTCACAAGACTACTACTAAAACTGAAAGAGAATACAAGTAGATACGTGAGGTGTGTAGCTCCAAATGATGTGTGTTTGAGAATGAGCTCTACCCTCTTGTTTATACTAAAGTGTGGTTCATTTGGTGTAGGTAAATTAGGAAACCGACGTGGACTGCCTCTGCATGCCACCATGCAACCGCCAGAGCAAGCTAGGCCTGAGCGGAGCTGGGGGCGGTGCAGGCACACCCTAGGTGCAACCACACCCTGGGCTGCTCTGCTCGCCACCGCCTTGCTCTAGTGGGCTTCTGGCTGGGCATGGGTCGCCTCCACATCGGTGCTCGGCCCAGGTTTGGCATGTAGGTGGGCTTTTGCTTTTATTCCCTTCACGCATTTTGCTTTACGCTTTTATTCCCTTCGTGCATTTTGCTTTACGCTTTCTGCTTTGAACCTTTTGTCTTGTTTTCCACTTGTATTCGAAGATGAGTCCTACAAAATAGTAATCTTGCAATACAAGTGGAACTATGTCAATAGCATATGCATATGTGTCAAAAGTTTGTTTATTTCTCTCGTTTTAGATAGTAATTGGCGGTCGGATATGATCGTTAGTGACCGCCAACAGCCGCCACTTCATCGGTCATCAGACACTAGGCCTCCACGCCCAGCCGGGTGACCACGGCAATCACATCGCCCATCTTGGCCAAGGTTGCCTGGACCCTCTCGGGGCCCTAGGAGGCAACTCCCTCGTGGCTCGCTCAACCATGTCATCCACCACAAACAGCACCTCGCCAGGGCACGTGGGATGGGGCCACACAAAGGAGTCCTCACCTATATGAAGCTCTTCCTCATGGCAGCCAGGGGCCACCATGCTCAAACCACTAGAAGCCACCTTTTTAGGAGAAGGGCCGGTAGCGGGCAACGAGCCCACACCAGCTCGAATGCGATCTACCATCGCAGAGGAGCTCTCCTCGAAGGGCGAACGTAGGGACACAATGGGAGGGAACCCGGCCATCACCCCAAGATAGTGTCATCGCTTGATGACTCTGGCCGTATGGGATGGCATGCACCGCTCCCTGAGGGTCTTAGGACTATGGGTCCTAGGAGGGGCTCTCTGTATCAGGAAGATTGATGAAGAATTAGACAACCAAAGTGCTATCAACAAGCATGATAAGGAACAAATCATAGAACGGCATACCTAGTGGAGCGTTCCATGAAGGGTAGGGTGATCTACCTTTCTACAAGCAATCCAGCGGAGGGAGGCATGACAGGAGGCACCGTCGTTAATGCCGCCGGGCCAAAGGCCGGCGAGGCACCCCCAGTAGCGTCGGCAGCACCGGTCTTCTCCACACTATTGGTATTTCTTAACGCATACAGAAATAATTCGTAAGCGCACGGAATTACCGTTGTAGCATTTCACCCGAAAGTATTTAGGGTATCGTATTTTCCACAGGGAACAGAGTTACTCTTTTAGCTAGTTCGTCCAAGGACAACACAAGGGTAGAGTTGGTATAGGTTGAGATGGATTCCTATGGTTTTAGAGTCTATGGATAGATAAACTCTACTTCTACTTGCTTGCTTCGAGCACTGACTTACACCTAGTCTGCCAAGCGATACTGGCCTATAGCTCTATGTCGTACCCAGACATGGGAGATTACGAGGGACGGACAGGGCTATCACCACCTACCGCCTACCCCTTAATAGTGGAGTATGAGGCAAACGAAGGTAGCCTCTAGCCTAGACAGCATGTCTACTCTATCGACTACTACTCTAGTGCGTTAAGAAGGGTTATCCGTCTTTATCAGAGCACTTCTACTAGAACATTCACCACAAGGGCGAATGACAATCTAGCAAACAAGTAAGGATAAAGATTAATTAATCAATAGACTTTATATCAAAGGAATCATGAACACTCACTTAGCAGAAAGCTCTGTTGAGGCACAGATGTTCGTCGAGGTACAAACTAAGGGAGATACCGACAAGTCCAGCTCTTCCCCGTATTCTCCCTCACATCTCTCCTGACTGACTCTACTAGCTATCTAGGGCCTAAGCCCTTGGAATGAAACTCGAGTGTGGTGCTCTTGATCCATGGTGTGGTGTTATGAATAAGAGGGGTGGCCTCCTTTTATAGGTGGAGAGGAGGAACAGAGGCCACTCAATGTGTTGCATGCCTCCATGCGTTGAGGTGGTGGAGCAAGGGGAGGTCGGTGTGAGGACTATTTTTGGAAGAAGCCTGGTCTCCACAGCCTTTGCATGTCACCTAGGAACTGACGTACAAAAGGGGTGGCGGAGAGGCGCCGGTAGGGGGTCGCTCGCCCCCATGGGCCGGCCGCCCCCTGACCAGGGCCCCTCGCCACCACCTTTGTGTTATGGGTCGATGCTCGGTCCTGGGCTTCTCCTTGGATGGTCTTTCGCCTAGATAACTAGAGTTGATGGGCCTTTCCATTTATTCTTTGCACATGTCTACTTTATGCTTCGTCGGAAAGCGCCTTCTTGGTGTATTTTCTATGTATTTATGTTTATGTCCTGCAAAATAAAAGTCTCCAAATACATGTGGAACTTGGTCAATGGTAAATGCATATGTGTTTAAGATTATTTAGCCACTAGTGTTTGTTTTGTTGTATTTCTTGGCCAATTTAGGTACATTTCTTGTGCTATTCCGATATGTTCTCCTGCAATTGGTCAAACACCAAACCTTGTGGAAATTGCTAGTTCTAAAGCCCTATGTCTAAGTTTGGTGTTTATTTGAGCATATTTTATATGAAAGTTGGTGATTAGAAATTGGAGTTCAGGACCACCAACACACACCACGATCCCCAGTGGCCCCTACATCCCTGGGCTCTAATATCCCTATGAGAAGTGCCAGGGACGTAGGGTGCTCAACCGTTGTGTTGGCAAGAAGATGCTAGAGGAGGTCTTCATCCTCTCCCCCAGACATCCCTAAGGAAGGGTAGCAAACCTCGCTGTCCATCTTGGTCATGGTGCCCATTGTGTTCTCAACACCTTGTTCCTAGATGGGAGCCTCAAACCCCATCGGAGAGGAGGTGACAGAAGCTATGCGTGAGGAGTCCCGGTCGCCATCGATGGCGACACAAGGACGCTTTAGGCTCGGCCCCCTCAACGGCGACAAAGCCACCTGTTGGCGATGCTTAACTCACAATTCTACAACAATCATTTAAGCAAAACAAAACAAATGTCAAGGTCAAAACTTAGAATTAGGGATTTTAACTAACATATTCCACAAGTTTTGGTGTATATATGTTTTTCAAGTCACAAACATAAAATACAAGACAAAATACGTGATCGAAGAAAGCGCAAAGCACATTTTCAACAAAAGCCCAAAACAACCAACGAATTTGAGCCAAGCACTGGCGTGGGAGCCATCCAGGCCTAGCCAGCAACCCACCAGAGCAAGGCAGTGGTAAAGATGGCAATGGGTACTTGAACCCCGAGTACCTGATGGGTTTTGCCCGCTAAAGAGGCAGGCATGGATAAACTTTTCTACCCAAGGGTACGTTTTGGGAAAATCCTTTACCCATCGGGTACGCGGGTATGGGCATGGGTGTATACTACCCATACCCATGTACCTGTGGGTAAGAAATACCCACAAGAATTCACTAGCCATCCTACTCAATTTAGCCCACATTGCCCAAATATTTGGCCCAAGCCCATATGAACACTGCTAATATATATATTGGTTGATCCATCTCAAACCCTAGCTCATTCTTATCCTCTCCCTCCTGTGTCTAGACCCTAGCTGCCGCAAACTAGACGGCACGACTCGCGCATGCTCTCCCTGCTACGGCGCCATCTCCAAGCGACCACACCGCACTGCCCACCTCGCGCATGCACTCCCCGCCGTGGCGCCGTCTCCATGCGACCACACCGCACTGTCCACCACCTCCCTACGCCCAACTAGATCAATGCCGAAGGCATGCCATTCTATAAGCACTAGGTCTGGAGGACACGAGCAAGAGCAGGGAATGATGCCTCTGTGGCTCCTCTGTCGTGCAAGCCATTGCTAAGCCTAAGGGCATCCTTTTGGTGGATGAAGCGCATGTGTCTTCTTTTTTATGACTTATCTGTTCTTGTGTTGCTAGTTGCTTTGCTGCTTGTAATATGCAGCATGCTGCAATGATGCATTCGTGCTGCTATATAGCATGTTATGGCATTTGCTTGTAATTTGCAGCATGTTGCAATGTTGATATTTCTATGTGAGTTCAGGGTGTTTTCTTGGGTATGGGTTATCCGCAGGGTAGCATTACCCACGCGGGTGCGGGTATGGGTGGATTTTCCTACCCACGTGCGGGTACGAGTAACTCGACGGGTAAAATTTTACCTGGCATGTGTGGGTACGAGTGGCCACCACACATCGGGTATGTACCCGTTGCCATCTTTAGGCGGTGGAGAGTGGGCTGGCCCCCGGCTCCACCTAGTCCCACCTTGCGTAGGCGGTGCATTCAATGCACGGAGAGGTTAGTTTCATGGGTGCTTTCCTAAAATACATCACTAAACCAACCTCCTCAAGCTATAAAAGGAGGCCCCCTCTTCACATTCATCATCATATATACACATTGGAAGAGAAGAAGAAGAGCAAGCCATATCTCCATTAGCTTCTAGCTAGACTAGAGTAGGGAGTGAGTGAGGAAGGGTTACAGGAATAGCAGAGTAGCGGCTCCCTCCACTTCTTGTACTCGGCAAGCCTTGTACATTAGGTGGATGGAGTGCCGAACTTGTTGGCCCCCTCTACACTTGTACCTCTATGATCATCTTAGTACTTGGAGTAAGAAGTTCGTGTTCAACTTTAGTATTGATTTCTTAAGCAAGTTATTGTTGTTACTACTTGTGGGTTCGTCGTTCGTCCTCATGGCGGGTGCTCTAGTAGAGGACTCCTGATAAAGACAAAAGTTCTAGGCCAACACTAGAGTAGTGGCTGATAGCGTAGATGTAGTGTCTAAGCTAGAAGTTACCTTCATTTGCCTCGTATCCTCTGGTTGAGGGGTAGGCGGTAGGTGGTGATAGCCCTGCCCATCCTTCATAATCCCCCATGTTCAAATACGGTGTAGAGCTGCAGGCCAGCATCAGTTGGTAGACCAAGTGCGATCCGATGCCTGAAGTGAGTTTGTAGTAGCAAAGTTATCTTTGCTTAAGGTTTCTACCCTTAGAAGAACCTCACTACTCGAGTTTCTCTTCATCTTATCTTTCTGGGAGAACTAGCTAAGAGACTACTTACACATCCGTTCCTTTGAGAAAATACGATACCCTAAAAACTTCCGAGTGAAGTGCTACAATGGTGTATCCATGCGCTTGTGGATTCCCTCTGCTTACGCTAAGAAACAACAACACCCACTTCCGAGTGGAACTCTCCACAATCATGGCATTCACCAGACGGTCAGCACTGCTCAGCCTGGCGCCATCGCCAGACCTGTGCGAGACATCAAGGGTGCTCTGAAGGGACGCCATGTATTCATCCTCTTCCTTAGAGCCCTCCTCCTCCTCCTCCTCATCATCATCATTCAATAATGAAGCTCCATGCTTTTGACACTCCATGTGCTTCATTGCCCCTTCCCACCTGAGACGCTTCCTCTCCTTGATGGTCGCCTTTTCTTGGATGGCCCACTCAACACCTTCGGGACGAGCGATATAGAAATGGGAGCTGAACGAGGGCACAAGCTATGGAAACAAGATCAGTCAGCTAGCAACTCCTAATGAAGAAAGGGAAGCAGGTCGAGGCGGCTTACTAGATTAGGTCAAAAGTTCACCGAGAATGCCTCCACCGCGCCTTCAATCGCAACAAGGGTCCTAGAAGAGACCAGCCCCCTGACCTGCTTCATGATCTTAGAGACCTCAAGCATCTCCATGGTCTCACAGGTCGGATCCTCGATCCTATAATAATCGAACAATAGGGCCGCTTGCTGCTTCAATGGCTGAACCCGTCGTTCAACCATGGTCTGTGTAACCGTGACACCATCTAGGCCAGCTGACACCCAGCCTTCGAGGATCTCTAGGATCTTTGTCACCTTTGACAATGGAATTTTGTTGCACCCCCAACTCCATGAGGCCAGCGTCACCAGCACGACTCCAGAGAAAGGAGGGAGGGGACGGCAGCAGCATCCGGAATGTAGAACCAGTGCCCGTGCCAGCCATAGTTTGAGGACTTTAGTGGTAAGCACGGATAACTGCAAGAGACCCCATGATGCATATGATGCTTCATCCCACCCATGGGAGAAAGCACACTACCATCAAAACCATGTACCTTGCGAGGTTTCACCTTGAAAACCCTCTAGAATAGGTCTTTGTTGGGACCTATCCCCAAGAAGGCCTCACACATGATGACAAAGCCTGCTAGTTGCGACACCGCATTGGGAGGAAGGTGCTGCAGCTAGACTCCATACTCGTGAAGGAAGACATAGAGGAAGTCAGACATGGGGACCGCGAACCCATGCTTGTGGAAGTTGGTGAATGACACCGCTTCCCCAGGCTACGGGTGGGGCACCACCTCCCTAGCGACAACCCTCCATCTGGTGACCTCCTTCGGTGGAAGGAGACCCTTCACCATGAGGCACTACAACTTCACTTCTGTCACCGATGAAGGTACCCATTATCCCATCTTGCATCGCAGGTGAAAGAAGGGGTAGTGGTGATGGAGCAGATGGCGACAGCGGCGGCACACACGATCTAGAGGTAAACCTCACAAACTCGACCCTTTTCCTTCTGTCTCTCCTTTAGATTGTAGGAATGGTGATAGAAGGCGAGAATGAGGTAAGGGACAGGCTCAGATATAGGGAACTATTTATGTGGCGGCGACTAGGGAAGTGAACCGCACCCACGTGGAGTCCGCCCTAGTATGGGCCCCATAAGCCCTCTAGAAATGAGTCGACACGCCATAACGCGTAGGAACACCATTAAGACGCGGAGAATCTGAGGAGGTCGACTGCCCCCAGGATTCACGCCCAGAGCCCCCCTCGGTCATCGTGACCACAAGGCACATACGCGATCACATGGTAGTGGATGCCGATAAGTCACGATCATGACTGGGGAGGCCCAAAAGCCCCTAGGCCCTTGTGCAAGGCAACCAACCATGACCACAGCCCAACATCGTGCTTAGGAAACCCATTCTTGCGCTAGTCCTTAGAAGGGCTCGAGGCCATAAAGGGATTGGGGCAGAGTGGCATGGGCCCCTACGGTTCTAATCGGTGGCGTGGAGCCACACAACAATCTCTCTTTGTGTGTTTGAGTTGTCCGCTTCGAAGTCGCCCGGGTTGACCCCCTCTAGGGGGAGGCATCTTGCCATCTGACCGCTATGGAGGCGGTCGAGGACCAACGGGTTTGACGACCAACAATTTATGGGATGTCTCTCGACGAGGCACAACTAAACTCCACATTGATTGGGGAGAATATTGGGTCTCGTTCGAATTACTCATCGACCCCGACGAGGCACACCGCTCCGACCGTGTGGTTACGGTGGACATGCCTCTCCCCATGTGGGGCAAAACCAAAATTTGCATGAAATAAGGCATCATGACCCCTGGGTCAAGAAGGGCATTAGGGAAAGAAGTAGGTGGGTGCCAATGACCCCGCTATTAGGTCAAGGTCTAGCATCGACTGTCTCCTCCCTGAGCTCCGGTTTCTTGACCCTCGAACAGATAGCAATGCATCCAACGAGGGCCACAATCCTGATGGCTCTAGGTTGAGACGACAACCTCAGGTCAGGGAAGACGACTCAGAAACCCCGGTACCGCCTGGAAGCATAACTCGAATCCCACAAAAAACAAGAAACAATCCCGAGCCAAGACTCAGGAAATATAACTCCAAAACAAACAAACTTAGCCGAGCACCATGGCATTCTACAAACAAACTTTCCTAGATCCTCGACATGGTAGAAGCGATCCAAGCCCTGGAAGCTATGATGCTAGAAGGAGGCTTTTAGGATGCTCCCCTCTGCCACTGCGAACAAACACAATGGAGAGGAGCATGTTGCAAACCACCTCCCAGCACCGTAGCTCCCGGAGCATAGGACGCAGGGGAGAGAACGGCAGCAACGTCGTCATCTCACAAGGATAGGGATGGCATGATGGAGCTGTCCATAGCAAGGACCACCTCGCACATCCTAACCGAAAGGCCCTAGAAGGCGAGGAGTTCGGGAAGCTGTAGTTTCGATAGCCATGCCGCCCCACCTTACCCTGTTCGCAAAACTCCTTCTAACACCAGCTGTTGGAAGGGGCAGCAATGACTCTCGACCGCCATAGATGACCCCCAGCATGACACACAATAGAAATAGCCCAATCCTCCTCATACTTTTCTGACAAATTTCTCCCCTCTCGTCTCTCTCTCAAGCTCAGCTTCGCAAAAAGGCCAAAAGCGAATATGCATGACCATGAATGGCTCGAACGGTAGGAAGGCCCCCATTTCTAGGCTAGGGATGGACTAAAAAGCTAGAGATCCCCGTACCACATGGCAAACCATGGGAGATCACAACCAATGTTAGATGCTCGTGTGAGGTCAGGAAAATCGAGACTCTCACAAAGGCAAGGTCGGTATAGCATCGACAATACCACTCGGTCCCACCTAGATCATGAACCTCAATACGTAGCACACTGACACAGCAGGGCTTAGCAGTCACGAACCATATCGTCAGGGCATCCTGATGGGGTAGAACAAAATAGCCACCTACCGCATTAAACACACTAGCCCACAAGGGGTTGAGCAACGAAGCTCGATAGGCCATGACTATGAACCCGCATTCAACATGCATGCATCTCAGCGCTTTCACGATCAATTCGTGATCGCAAAAATGCTCAAAGGGCTACTGTTGGGGTTATAACCCCAGGGTATCTCAAGACGTCGATTAGTTGATAGGCCGAGCGGCCCACGATGCATCAGCTAGTGAAGGCCTGAACGACCGAGGCCTAGCTGAGCTAAGTGCAATGGGCCTAATTCCAAGGCCAGGGTCAGCCATGACCCCTCCTTCTGCCTTAGCCGCATGACATGTAAGAGACTCATGACCCCTCCACCGTCTTGACCCCTGGCAGGAACGGAGAGAGGTCGAACCCAGCTAGGCATGCTTGCTCTGGCAAGAGTAGACATGCCGCACTGACCCCGCAAGGACCCAGGGGACAGTGGTAACCTTGGTCCGGTCAGACGCCATCCCTACGCCATGTAGCTTAGACAAGACAACATCACCCAGCAGTGACGGTCGGTGCGATACCCACCGTCCAGATATGGGCCGACAAGACGCATGTACGATTCTACCCACTATGGGATGGCCTTGACTTGGAGGCCATCTAGGTTGGCAGGAGCCACGACCCCAGAGCTCGAGATTGTGGCCACCTACTTCTCAAAATAATCAGGCGATCGATGACCTTGGGGCGGTCACCAACTCCTGTACGACGCCCCCATGAAATTAGGAGATGATGACAAAGACCACAGCGGAGATCATGTCGTACAGGACTACTAGTGAACATCCACCGTGACTATAGTGCCGCCACGGCCGTCACAGTAGCACCACGCTAGACCTTACCGCGATGTGGGCACAAGACCATGACGACAACCATGCCTAGACGTGCACCACAAGACGGCGTAGCTTGCAAGTCAAGTTAGCTAGGCTCCTCCCTCAGGCTCACGGCCCCTCGGTCGGAAGAACAAGTTGCTTTGTACATGCCCTGGCCCCGAACTTTATATAAGGGCAGCCAGATCATCCTTCCCACCATCTTGAATCTTAGACACCTTCGGACTCCTGAAGCTTTCCTTCAGGCAGTTCATCTCTTAGCTCTAGCTCTCCTACCGCTTCCACCATTCTTGCACCCCCATTGTAAGAATTTCAGAGCATTCAAGTGAGGAACATGCACTCGATCATCTCTGAGACTGGACGTAGGACTCCGGCCTAAATCAGTATAAATCTTCGTGTCTTTTAGATGCTACCATCATCTTTCTAGAGCAGTGCGGCAATCATATAAGTTTACTAGTTCAGTTTACAAAACACTGACAACTTGAGATCCTTCCTGTCGGTCGCAGGGGCGGTCGCTGTCGGCATGCTATAGTCCAACACAGTCATGTAAGGCCTCGCCAGCACCATCGTCATAAGCGCCATGATCACGAAGATGGCAAACGTCGGTGTCGTCCAGCACCTACGCTCGATCACTAGCATGTTGAGAGAACGCATGTTCTCGATTGATTAATAGGAAGCTACGTGCAAAGTATAGGTAGGGCGCGCACGACGCACCTTCCTCTCCTTGCTGATGAGTTCAACAATGCCACGGTGAAGATAAGTGCGACCATGCCCCACGCGACCGCGACATGGACAGTGCCCACGGACCGTGTCTGCGAGCAGAGCGCTTGCCACGATGGCGCCGGGGGAGGCCAGCACGGTGGCGTGCTCGGGACCCGCGCAATGCGCTAGGCGCGGGTGGAGCGAGCACACTACCACAGCATGAGCGCCATGAAGGCAGCCTCCCGACGTGACCACGGTCGTCCCGCCGAACGACATGCCGAGGAGGCCAAGCTCCTTGAGGATGCAGGCAAGTATGGGCAGCGCCGTCACCGAGAGTGTGGCGCCGACGAACACGCAGAGCGGGAGGAAGGCCACGAGGGCAAGGGCACGCATGCAAGTTCCACCTGATTTCCCTCCCGTGTCTCGTCACGTGAGCTACAGCTGTCTCCAAAGATAGGTCATCGCCACTGTGGACAGCCATGTCAGTTAAAAATAAAAACAAAGTAGTATGAATTAGGTCAATTAAAAAGTTTATGGACCCAAAAAATTACTTTCGTAGTTGATGGATCTAAGTAAAACCTAGTCAAAAGTTAACGAACCAATGATACATTTAACTCTAAACTTATTTAGAGACATAAATGTTAATATTGTTTACTATAAATTTGGTCAAAATTATACTAGTTTCATTAAAACGAATCCTATATTTATATTTTTTTTTACCGAGGAGTACGACAACTTTCAGTTGTCGGTGATTGTCTTTTCATGCTTCTGCCTTTGATCGAATTGACAGCTTTTAATTGGCCGTAGTTGCCAATAACACTCTCCAAGAAAAAGGTCAAACTTAAGCTAGTTTCATTAGCAGGAGTCATATATTTACATTCTTTCGGGGACTAAGGGCGTCCCCAACAAGACTTTGGGTTAGCTATTTCAGTGCTGACTGTACTAAGAATCCAACGTGGAGGAGAGAGAAGTCTGGAAAGTGAACTCGCAAGCGCTTGTTCACTCGCTAAGCTCGCACACTCCCCATGAGCACCGAGTCTCTGCCCTCCTACACTTTTCTATGTTTGCATGTCAGAGCTTTCTACTTTTATTATTTCTCTTCACTCTTACCTCCACCTAAGCTGGCGAAGTCGTGAGCTCCATTGCGGACGCCCTAAGGGAATACGTAGAGCCATTGACAACTTTCAATTGTTTGTGGTTGTCTTTTCATGCTCGCGCCTCTGATCGAATCGACAACTTTCAATTGGCCATAGTTATTCAGGCCTTGTTTAGTTCCTCCTCTAAAGTTTACTCTTTATCATATTGAATATTTGGCACATGCATAGAGTATTAAATATAGACTAAAAAATAAATAATTGCACATATTGTGACTAATTTACGAGACAAAATTTTTAAGCCTAATTAGTCCATGATTTAACAATGTGGTGCTACAGTAAACATATGCTAACGATGAATTAATTAGGCTTAATAAATTCATCTCATGGATTACTGAGGACTTTTGTAATTTATTTTATTATTACTATCCAAACACTCCCATGTGATATCCCGATGTAATACTCGATATGACATCCCTAAACTTTACTTAATGAATTTAAACACCACCTCGATAACACTCTCTAAGAAAAAGTCTTATCAGAGTCTTTCAAATGTCTATAGAACTACTAGGACCTAGATGGCTGGAGCTTCAGGATATATTATATAATGGAGCTCTAGGTCGTAACGGTTTTATAGACATTTGAAAGATGTGTTGTATATCTTTAACATATACTACTTCATTTTATAAAAAGAGTCTCTGCAGAACTCGTGCTTTTCAAACTTTCTCAAATTTAACTAGATTTATAAAAAATATTAGTAATATTCATATGTCCAAATAATTTTACTATAAAAATATATTCAATGATACCAATTATGTACCATATATATTAACGTTTTCTTATATATATTTAGTTAAAGTTAAAAATCTTTAAATTTTTGGAAACGAGAATAACATTTTTTATGGGCATGGATAAAGTACTAGGAACCTGAATTTGCATCCAGTCCGATCCTCTCAGTAGATGGATAGTACATGTCAGAGTAAATATTTTCACGCGTGTAGCTAGGGAGAATTAAATAGGATAGCTTAGTAAAATATTTTGAATGTGTGCAGTAAGGGGCGTTTGGTACAGCTTCTCGGACGGCTCCTAGAGCTGTTTTAGAGCTTCACCAACCAAACGCCCTTTCAACCAATGGCTCCATGCGAGGAGTCACGGATATTGCGCTGACTGGAGCTGTTTCGTGTGTGTGGAGCTAAAAATACCGGCTTCATCCGGCTCCCTCTCACTCCGGTGGCCCAGCATGCAGCCATGGACTAGCTTGCCCAGGGGCGTGAGGAGGAACCTCAGGGCTGCAAGCGAGGCCGGCTTGGAGAGGGCGTCGGCGGTGCGGCAGGGCTGATCAGAGCAGAGGCCGTCGCAGGATGGAGGAGGTGGCCAACGCCGAGAAGACTGTGACGTGGATGGAGGTGGACGAACTGCGACGGCGGTGCGTGCATTTGAGATGGGGGCGATAAGATAAGGCCAAGGCTTGCGGTCTGGTGCAGATAAGATGAGAGGAGAGAGAATAAGGAGGAATTTGTTCCAAAGAAACTAGGCAGCGTGTCCGTGCTGTTGCTATGAGATAACTAAATTTTTATACTAAAAACACATGGATCGTACGATAAGATAGCAATACTGTGAAATTAAATATCAATATTAATGTGACAATTAATCAAAAAAACAAAGTTCGTAAAATTAACGTAGTTGCGGATAGCGTGGCAGGTAGCGTGTCCGTGCTATTGCTACGAGACAACTAAATTTTTGTATTAAAAACACATGGATCGCACGATAAGATAGCAATACTGTGAAATTAAATATCATTATTAATGTGACAATTAATCCAAAAAGCAAAGTTCGTAAAATTAACATAGTTGCGGATAGCGTGGCGTCGCAGGCTCACCAACTCTACTGTATAAACCTTTTCGTGTGTTGCAGCAAGAACAAATAACGCCCTAAAAGTTTGAGCATGAACGTGTTGTATTGTTAAAAAAAACGATAATGCAGGCGTGATGTTCGGAATGTCAATATTACAAATTAAATTTTGTGCATGGCTAAAATTCTCATTGATGGTTTGTAATCATCAAGGTATGCATTTATAGTATTATACATTTGTGCACACGCACATAAAAGTTCATATCACCATAACAAGATTAATTGATTCCTCAATCTTTTAGAGCTAACCATCTCTTTGAATTATCAGTTTGCTTTCATACACGACTGGTATACTAAAACCACCCTTCATATTTTAGATAAGAGTTAAATGCACTAGAGATCCATTAACTTGTGAGGAGGTTCCAGTTAGGTCCATTAACTTTCAAAGTGGCTTTTTGGGTCCATAAAATTAGTATGTTGTATCACTTAGATCCATATCCCTCTACGTGGGTTTCTTATGCTGATGTGACCTACCGATTTGTCCTTCTAAAGCAACTATTGACGCTTCATTTCGTCAAATATGTTGTGGACGCGCGAGCAGGTGCCGCCACCACTGCTGTGGGCGCGCGAACAGGCCCGCCGCGGACACGCGGGCACGTGGGCGAGGTATGGAGCACTCGAGGCTTGGCTGCGCCCCTAGGCTAGGCTGGCCGCGTGCCGCTCTCCCATCTCCGTCAGCACGGCCAGCTACAACGTAACGAGGCACACCCGGAGCACCCATCCTCGGCCACGCTCTTCGCCGGCGCCGACACCCTGCCACTGCCATGGGTGTGCGCGCCGGGGCAGCCGCGCTTTGCCCGTGGCCGCGGTCCCGACCGCATATCACTGCCACCGCGTGGACCTCACGAGCCCCGCAGTCGCCGCCTCCGTGCTGCCGGTGGCACATCTCCGTGAACACGCCCTAGTAGGCGAGCGAGGACACACGAGCAGGCGCCGCCGCCGCGGCCACACGAGCGAGTAGGAGCAGCCAGCGTGTGGACGCGCGTGCGAACAGGGGTCGCGAGCACCATCACACAGAGAGAACAACTGCCATGCCACTGCACGCCACGAGCGCCGACGGCGTGCTCGCGTACGTCGCCCTCACGCTCGCCGGTGCTAGGTGCTAGTGCCATGGCGCCGAGAACACACTGTTCTGCAAGGCCACTGTGTACGAACCCAGAGCAGGGGCGCCGAGTAGGCGCGTGTGGGTGAGCACTAAGCAGCCGTGTGAGCATGCGTGTGCGCGTGTAGGATCGCGCGAGTAGGAGAAGCGAGGCTTGGTCGCAGGGTCCAACCGCGACGCATGGAGCGCGTGGGTCGGAGGCGGCACCGAGGCTTTGACGTGGCGCTTGTGTTCTGTGAGGCTCAAGCATGGGCGACAGCTGTGGGTCCGCGGTGGAGGAACAGAGAGCCAGCACCTTTTGTTGTTGTGCTGGCAGTCTGGCCGTAGCCTGTCTGTCGTAGCCTGCACCATCGGGGTGTCATCGGCAAATGCGGTCAGGAGCATGGCCACCCTGTCACGCACATGCGTGCTCAACGGACACCGCACCGAAGCTAGACTCGAGCACACGGGGATGCCCAGGAGGAGGATGGCGGCACTCGTGCGTGATGCTGGTTCAGCATCGCGCGTCGCAGCCGCCGGCGCCAGCAAACCCACGGCAGCAGAGTGCGGATGCTCAGGCGGTCGACGTCAACGCGGGTGACCGAGGCATTGAAGATCATGGACAGTGGGCGCCCTCCCTTGCCGGCCTCGAGCGATAGCCAGCCCGCTCGACCAACCCCAAGGTGGCTGCCCCACGTAGCTTCTAGGTGCTCGCGTGGCAGCGTGACTGCACCAGCATGGGCAACAGGTCGCTCGCACACCCGTGTGGCTACGGTAGCGGCACCGACTTGCGCGCTCATAATGTGTTTGACAAAATGAAGGGTCAATAGTTGCTTTAGATGGACAAGTTAGTAGGCCACATCAGCATAAGAAGCACATGTGGAGAGATATGGACCTAAGTGATACGGCATACAAAGTTTATGGACCTGAAAAGACACTTTGAAAGTTGATGGACCTAATTGAAACCTCATAACAAGTTAATAGACCTCTAGTGCATTTAACTCTTTAGATAATAACATGCCTTCAACCATATGCCCCTAGGTTCATGCCCGTGCGTTACTACGTGTTTAAAATTTTATTTTCAATTTGTGCTTTGGAGCACTCAAAGCATAAGGGCACTCCTAATGCATAAATCATCATAGTTTCTATGGACATTAATTGTACTATGTAGCACCCGGTTTTAAGAACAAAATCAGATACGCATCATATGTGAGCCCAGGAAGTCAATTCTCACATATAGCTACAAATAAGGGTAATATCAATAAACAATGCTCAAT